>NC_054538.1:24165782-24398282 GCF_017654505.1 Polyodon spathula
GTTGATGTGGAAGGATTGAGAGGGTGAGTGAGTGTGGATACATTCCAGTTTATCAGGGTTAGAAACAGTAAGGGGTGACTATTGTCATTTAGAAAAAAGCAGGCTCATGGAACAGTAATGGGCATCACTGCAATAGCTGCATGTAGGGAAAAACGGCACTGTTTTGGTTACAATACACACAGCAGAGCATGTGATGATTGAGGAGAAGGGGAGGCAGCGGAATCAGGAGCGCATGGAGCCTGGCAGAATTAGTAGCAACTGAAGCCTAAATGACCGGGACAACGGGATCAGCGGGGCCGAGGTGGAAGCTTCAGTCAGATGGAGGGGACATGACAGGATGGATAGACTCCCCCGGCAACCTTATGATGAATTTTTTAATTTGAATGATTTCCAGCAAAAGGAGTAATGCAAAAACAAACCATGGACATAAAACCCCCACAAAAGTTCCCACAGCAAAGCCTGGCAGAGCACAGGGAAGCACAGACAGCAGAAAATGGAAATGAAAAATAGGGATCTGCAGAGCTGCGTGACGATACACTAACGAAAAGCAAGACAATGTATAAGGGTGCTATGCCAGGGTTTAAATAGGGTGATAGGGATATTTTGGTGGAATATAACGGGAGGAGCCCTAGCTCCTGCCTCCCAAATCACACAGAAAGATTAAAATTTTCTGAATAAAGCTTATTTTGTCAGAGTTGAGAGATTGGTACAAAGGTCCTGAACCAATGAGAAAGACATTTGCATTGTGAAACCTACAACTGAAAGTAAGAGAAGAAACTTAAAATGCCAACAAATCAATTTCTTTATCCTATTAATGCATAGTGGTACTTGTTCCATTAAAGTAAACTGACATTCATGGAAGGCTTTTTGGATTAAACATGTCAGCAATGTCTTATGCACCCTTGTGTAGTTGGTTGTTGTTGTCTTGTGCAATCGTTTGATAGATTTTTCGAAGGAAATAATCCTAGCATGATATTGAATTCTAAGACGCACTATCCAGTCAAAAGAAGAAGAAAAGGGGCAATGAGCAATAGAAATTTACATTTCAAATTGTATTATCTCTTCTGGGCTTTGCAGAGGCTTAAGTCTTAAGTCTTAGTCTTATTTGTTTCTGGTTATACAGAGCAAACATTATTTTGTTTAAATTGTTCAAATATTTATATTACATTTTTTTTTTATATAGTTCTACCCTAAAACTAAATAAACATTTTAAGCTTTCTTTGTCAACTTGTTTTGTTTGACTGGGGCCCAAGCTGCAATAAGGGATCCATTATGAGTTACGTGGGTTTGGATTACAGGTAGGGTGACCAGATGTCTTGGTTTTCTATCAAAGGTCCTGGTGTCCCAACATTTTGCTAAAAATCTTTAAAAAGCCCCAGTTATCAACCACTTCATGTAGTGAGACACACTCTTAGTACCCTTTTGTCAAAATAACACTTTTAGTTTATGACACCTGCAGTGAAAACAAAGTAGGTACTTATTCCTCAATTCACCCTGCATTTTAATTTAGTTTATAGTCTAGAAAGAAAGAGAAAGAACTTTTTTTTTTTTTTAATGATGTCATTATTATTAACTCATAATTAATAATAATAATATTAATAATATAATTATAATTTAGTTATATCTTCATACGTTAAGCATATTGTGTATACACAATGGGGGATTTTTTAAGGAGCTTAAGTGACTTGCTCAGGGTCACACAATGACTCAGTGGCTGAGCTGGGATTGATTACAAGCCTGTTTCTTTAACCACTGGACCACACAGCCTCCAATACTATATATATATGATATACTATATATTATCTATATATATATATATATATATATATATTATCTATATATATATTATATATATATATAAATGTATATATAATTATGTTTTACAATTGCTTTCCAAAAATTCAGTAGCAAATCTTGTACTGTATTTATGTGAGAAAGCATTTTCTGATTAATAAAACTGAAAAAAAAAAAAACATGTTGTCGTGTGTTGTTGTCGTCTGAGTGAGTCTTGCTATTTTAAATAGAGACCATCAACAAATTAAGACCACTAAACCAGGACTGGAGATAATGTTGCAGAATCTACTATATAGTTGGGGTGCCTTTTATTTTATGTATTGTTTTTTCTGCATTATTAAATTAAAAAAATAAAATTAACAGATTAATCGATGAATCTAAATTATTAATTGTATTTGTGTCGATTATTTAAATAATCGCTCAGCACACCTCTAAACTGTGTACATGTCAACAATTTTGTATAAAATCAAGACCGTGCATGATATTTTAAAAAAAAATTCAGATCCACAGGTAACGTTGCATATTTTAAGTAGGCGATCAGTAAATTACACTTATGAGGACAGTTCTAAAGAAAAATGAATTTTCAAGTGGATTTTTAAAGTTTTGTGTCACATTCAAACTAGATCAGTGTGGGTATACATGATCACAGAATGAAATTATTATTTATTTAGTAATCTGCAGAACAGCTTTTTAGAAATGCATAATACTGTATACTTTTAAGTAGATATTTGGTCTGATACATGCTCTAAAGTTAAGTCATCCTCAGTCGGCCTTCAAAATGTTAGAATTCTCACGGTCCGCAAAAGGTTAATCAGGAGCAGCTACAAAATATTAAAAGGAACTTTTATGACATTGCTGGATTTCCCAGAGTAATGAACCATCAATTGCACACATGTTGCAATCAAATCACTGCAGCACCATCTGTATGTGAACAGGAAGGGTTCCACCATTCACTAAACTTTCAAGTGATTTGTGATACATCCTAGAACATCTGGAACGTATGTGCAAATTTCCCTGGCTCCAGTCATGACTCTTACATTTTGATACAATCCGCTGTGTTTAATCATTTCAGAGACCCAATACACCAGGTGGTATGTTAGTAGATCAGTATTCTAAGACTACCTGGATAATTCAATATTTGTAGTTATGAAAATATTTTAGCCTTTTGATCTATTTTGATTAGCACCATGATCTATTTTGTATTAATTGTCTAGGCTACTAAGTATGCCAAGTTAATAATAATATAATAATAATAATAATAATAATAATAATAATAATAATAATAATAATAATAATAATAATAATAATAATAAAAAGCTCAAATTTAATTTCAATTTAAATTAATCTTTTAGGCTAAAGTAAAAAGAAAGTGTGGCAGGTATTAATTTGATTTTACTACTGTACTATATACTGTATATGCCTACTGTACAAATTTATATGTAAATGTAAGATGTAACCTACCCAAAACACTTTAGTATTTTTTTTTCAGCGCAATTTTTATGCATTTAAAAACATTGAGTACTATAAATATACGTGTGTGTGTGTGTGTGTGTGTGTGTGTGTGTGTGTGTGTGTGTGTGTGTGTGTGTGATTTTTATTGCAATTTTTAAACCTGGCACCTCCAAATGAATGGATAATTGCAATGCATATGACATGGTTTATTTAAGCTTTTGACAAAGTCTTGCATAAAAGATTAATTTTCTCAAACTGAATACAGTAGGGATTTAAGGAAATGCATGCATATGGATTAGGGAGTGGTTAACATGTACAAAACAGAAAGTACTGATTAGAGAAGAAACCTCAAAATGGAGTGAGGTAACCAGTGGAGTACCACAGGGATCATTATTAGGTCCTCTGCTCTTCCTAATCTACATTAATGACTTAAATTCTGGACATTTGCAGAAGACATAAAAATAGGAGTGGCAAACACCGTTGCAGCAGCAAAGGTTATTCAAAATGATCTAGACAGCATTCTGAATTGGGCAGACACACAGCAAATTACATTTTATAGAAAAAAGTGAAAGGTACTGCATGCATTCAATAAAAATGTGCATTACAAATACCATATGGAGATACTGAAATTGAAGAAGGAATGTATGAAATGTTTCCATCTAGACAATGTGTGGAAGCTATAAAAATGGCCTACAAGATGCTCAGATATATAATGAAAAGAGTTGAATTTAAATCAAGGGAAGTAATGTTAAAACTTTACAGTTCATTAGTAAGATCTCATCTAGAATATTGTGTTCAGTTCTGGTCACTTCGCTACAAAAAGGATATTGCTGCTCTAGAAAGAGTACAAAGAAGAGCGACCAGAATTATTTCGGGTTTAAAAGCATGACATATGCAGACAGGCTAAAAGAACTGAATCTGTTTGGTCTTCGACAAAGGAGACTATAGGGTGATCCTAGTCAAGCACTCAAAACCAAACAAGCAAGATGGGACGAATGGCCTCCTCTCGTTTGTAAACTTTCTTATGTTCTTAAATGTCGGACAAACATGTCCAGTTTAGCGAGGGGCTACCGTATGACTGAAAAGCTTTTTGAAAGAAACACATTTTTTTATTTGGGGATGATGGTGGGGGCTGCCTATAGAATCTGATGGGATTAAACAGCCTGTCATTGTTTATTCAAAAAAAATGTTGTACGACTCTCACAATGCTCAAGATCTCACCAATATGATGCAACAAATATTTTAATTAGTATATAGCAGCTTTATTTATTAACATATTTTCTCTTAGTACAGGCGACCAAATGCAGACTTTGTGAATTGTTGCAATGAAAATGCAAATTGCAGTATGTTTGCACTGCAATCTTAGTATATCTACCCCTAAATCTCGTAACATTAGTGCAATTACAATTACAAATAAAAAACTCTTTAGAATCACCCTTTGTGTTTATACCGTACATAGCATGGTTGTACTGTAGCTAAACTCAGGCCTATTAACCACCCAGTTGCTTATCCCGCAATTTCCACGTGGAGTGCAAACAAGGGGCTTATGTCTATAGCTTGTATCTGCAAAGTGTTTTTAAAGTGCTTCAGTTAATAAAGAAGTTGACAATAGAGTAAAGTTGTCTGCAGTTTTGATTCTCACTGACAGGTGGCAGCAATCCCTAAGAAATGTGCTTGACAGACCGGGCCATCTGTATATACACAGCTGAGAGTAAAAAATGGGTGCTGTGTCTCTACAGAGAGTAAAACAAGGAGTTTATTTTTTATTATTATGATTTGTTGGTGTTACAAATTGTAAGGAAGTCTTGTCAGGATTGGCACTGGTCACAACAACCTATTTATTTCTTATACCTACACTTCATAGATCATAATGTATTTAAGAGTGCTATACACTCTTGCCTGAAACTGGTAAAGATACTGTATATGACATGGTAGAAAATTTATGGCACAAGTTTTCTGATGTATATGTGCTAGATAAAGATGCTAGCATTGATGAGGGTTTGAAGTGAGTCTGCTTTGAAATCTGTCACACAAAAAATAATTTCTAATGCTGCCATTGAATGTTATTTATACTTATATAATGCTGTAAAAAAAAAAAATGTTATGTTGTGATCTATATTATAATGCTACAATTGTAAACACGTTGTTTTTTTTTTTATATTTTGTTATTTAAGTTCTATTGAAATAATATATTTCAGTTTTTCATAATAACAATAAAAAACTGTATGTTTAAAAATAAGGCAAAAATTGTTTTGAAAACTGTCCAAATTGTTATTTGAGGGCTAAGAATGAAAAATCGACAAAAAAAAAAAAAAAAAAAAAAAAAACATGGAAATTGCTGGGTGATTAAAACATGAGTGATGTTTGCTGGTTTGTGGTACATGTATTGCCATTCCTGTTTTGTCAGTCACTTTTTCAGAAACCCATATTGAATTCTTTATTGACAGTAAATGGATTACTACTGCACTTGTTGGATGTTTATGCTTATTATAATGTGCCTATTTTAAATTAGTTTCAAGTAAGGAAGTACAATCCTCCAGTTATATTGGACTGAGTTTTACTCAATCACAGATGGAAAGGTTTTGCTGTCGATTGTTCTGCTGGGAATGTCCCCTGTTATTAAGCAAGCATGAATCACATTTTAAAAGCTATGTTTATTAATTTAACTTAACCTTTTATCATATTTGCAATCATTTTCAATAGTTACATAGATGGGCAGAAGTATTTATTATTCGTAGCACTATAATTATACAGTTTACAGTCCAGTCTGTGTTGTACATGATAGATCGGATACAGGAATAACTGACAGGATCGGGTGGTTTTGGATATTTAAAGCAAAGTCCTTGAGGGGTCATGACAGCTACTGGTAGTCATGGAGATAGCACTTGCATCATTAACTTGCTCTTCAATTGGCTTTTCAGCTTTTTAATAGGAAGCAGGCAGTTGGCAATTTCTATTTTAATGGCCAATGACAAACTGGCTTGAGACAGACACTCAGGCATTTAAAACTTTGAATGGCCAACTGATTGTTCCCTACTAAAAAGTTGAATGGCCAACGTACAGCTATTTTTTCAAGTTAATTAAATTAATTTAATTTAGCTGGGGCCCAGCTGGTCTTGTAAACCTACTATTGGTACTAGAACAACCAATCCACCCTACTCGTTTGGCTGCTGGCATTACAGGGCGTTATCACTTGAAATGTTATGTACATTGGAAAGGTACTGTAGAGTTGGATCTGAAACATGCACAGTTTTACAGTTTATCCATTTTAGTACTAGTTCTTTCCATGTTTGCCATGTTCTCGTTGAATGTAAGGCAGTCTGCCAAAGATTTGCATATCTGGTTTTTAATTGATAAAATATATGTGCCAGTTAAATAAGTAAAAACAAAACAAAAACATCTATCAAGGTATTACAAAGAAACTATGCCATGATTAAAACTGGGTATTTGAAGATAAGAGGTGTGAATGAAGGTTGGTTCTTTTTTGATGAAAGTAATACTAAACTGTTCATTACGGTACATTTAACAGAAAAATGTCAAAGTTATCTGACGAAATGCCAACGTCACCACACAGTGCAGGAGGCACACAATTGTCAGTGTGGAAAATCCTAGTATATTCGAAAGGTACTGTAGGAACAAAAACTGTTATACAAGAGAACCCTACTGAGGTATGTGCTGTCATTGTGACTTCATGTTATAAAGAAATATTTTAATGACAATCCATCAACTTAGATACTGTGATATTTACAGCTACCTGGTAGGATAACTGAATTTTGAAAATGACACTAGCCTTTGACCCTCCACAGGTTTATAATGAAGTAATAGAAGAAACATTAAATAATGCATTAAAAATAGTACGTTATTGTAGACTGTAAATTCACATCCTTTAATGCAGTTCACAGATGTAGTAAAATAGCCAATCAAATGAACAAATCTGTTGAATTGATTCACTAAACTGAAAGAATCAAACAAAATGCGTCAGTAAAACGAATCAAACTACACATCACCAGTTTTCAGGCCTGAAAAATAGCGCACCTGTCAGTGGTTAAAGCCTGGCTCCCATACGCACTAATAAATGATCACTTGAATGCATGCACTAAAATTAACGTCCTTTAGTAAATACCATGTGAATACAGCTTATGTCAATATTCTGAGCTGGATACTCATTTAAATGCATTATCATGCCTTACCGTACAAATCACATGTTCATTCTGAATACCATAGTATGGCACAAAAAATTAGCGTGCACCATGATATGCCCACTATTTCCGCGATAATTAATACAATTGCAATAGTAAATACAGAAATGATTAACATGCACAGTAATTGCAATTACCACGCATCATAAAGTTTAGCACCCTTTCGTAAATGAGGCCCAGTAGGGATACTCCTGACAAACTTAACACAAATCTCATCTTAAACTGGGTCCTGGGCCTACAGATTTAACAAGAGTTGGGCATCCAACAATTCTGTATACCTTTTACTTTACAGCACTATGTCTAGAAGGTGAACAGTCACAGAACATGAACAATAAAGATGTATTACAGTGAACATAAATATGTACTTCTGTTATAAACCTGACACTCAGCTTTAATTAATAACATGCTGTCCGCCACTTCTTTTGGGTTGGGATATTGTGGTTGTGTCATTAAGGGACAGCTGTCTGGTTTCTTCAGTCCTTACTGCTGCCTGTCTAACAACATGCCAGTGATTCTGTTGGCAGCCTGCCATTATGTTCCAGTTTTTTAATGGAGTTCTATTGTGTCTTTGCTAGGTTAGATTTACATATTAGATACACTGATGTATTAATTTATCACCATGTACAAGCTAAGATAGGCGCCTTTTCACAGATCAGCAGAATACATGATCTGTGATCTGTATAGAAAGAACAGAAGTTGAATACACTAGGGGTATGAAGATATTAATCAACTGAATAAAAATGAGTTGTATGATTAATCCTACATTAACGTCATGGCAAGACAAGGAGGTTGTAAATTCACCCATCCACACCCAAAGTGAAAGTAAATGCTTAAACCGATGCTCTGCACAATGGATGTCTGGTAAATTATTCCTTAGGGTATTTTCTTTTTTTACTGTAGCGTGCTAGTTCTTTTTTTGGAGTCTTTTCCTTCTGTTTTTGACATCCATCTTTCTGTTTCTTTTTATTTGGGCCTTATAATAATAGACGTTATGAGAATGAGGTTTGACATAATGCTTGTCAAAGTCTTGGTTGTTGAAAAGTAATAGTGCCAATTATAGATTGCCGTTAATTGGCACATTTGTATAATTGTATGTTGAGATCAGCCAATAGCTTTTGTGGAACTGAGGAGGATGGAAGCCAATAGGAAGTAAGAAGTGGTGGGACTAAGAAAGATTATAAATAAGAAGAGGCCATTCGGTCCATCTTGCTCGTTAGGGTGTCAGCTTCAACAACATCACTGGGGAGTTGGTTCCAGACTCCCACAATTCTCTCCTTTATCTAATCTCCATTTATGACCCCTGGTCCTTGTTTCTTTTTTCCGGTCACAAAAGTCCCCTGGGTCGACATTGTCAATACCTTTTAGAATTTGGAATTCTTGAAGTAGTCTTTTTTTTGTTCAAGACTGAATAGATTTAATTCTTTTAGCCTGTCTGCATATGACATGACATACTTTTTAAACCAGGAATAATTCTGGTTGCTCATCTTTGCACTCTTTCTAGAGCAGCAATATCCTTTTTGTAGGAAGGTGACCAGAACTGAACACAATATTCTAGATGAGGTCTTACTAATGTATTGTAAAATTTTAACATTACTTGCCTTGATTTAAATTCAACACTTTTCACTATATATCTGAGCATTTTGTTGGCCTTTTATAGCTTCCCCCTTCTTCAATTTCAGTATCTCCCTTATGGTATTTATAATTTATAATATTGCCTGTGTGCAGTACCTTACACTTTTCTATATTAAATGTCATTTGCAAAGTGTCTGCCCAGCTCCAAATGCTGTCTAGATCATTTTGAATGACCTTTGCTGCTGCAATGGTGTTTGCCACTCCTGGATTTTCGTGTTGTCTGCAAATTTAACAAGTTTGCTTACTATACCAGAATCTAAGTCATTAATGTAGATTAGGAAGAACAGAGGACCTGTGATACTCCACTGGTTACCTCACTCAGTTTTGAGGTTTCAGTAATTTCTGTTTTCTACATGTTAACCACTCCCTAATCCATGTACATGCAAGGCTACTTGTGTAGGATAGCTGGCACAGAAATAGTATATTTACTCATATTTGCAATTTTATTTCTGTATGTGTGTGAGCCCTCCACTGGCCCAGTTAATTTCAGAACTTTGGTCAAATAAATGTACTACTCTACATTTAATTCCTCTTACTAATTCTAATCCATTTATTTTTTTTTTTTTTTTTAATTTTTAATAATTTTTATATATATACAGCAGTCAATGAAATAAATTTAACACCGAAGTCTATTTCATTGATTGTTATATAACGGACAGTGTCTGGACGAACTGCCAAACTCGAGTGTTTCATGAGATGCATTAATCACCTAAGGAGGCTGTATGCTATTGTTTGGCAACTCATTTTTTAACACGGTGCATGGCACTTAACATAGGCGGTGCATGAGTTTTTAATTTGTGGAGGCTATTCCACACTTTCCCCCCCTACATTGTATATTAACATACCACATTAAAAGCTATTTAAACTGAAAAAATAAAAATGACTGGTAACAATGATGAAAGCCTCAGTCTGCACTAATTAAAGTAGCCAGTGTCTTTTAATCAGTGGCACACAGGTGGTAACTTTATCACTTCTCAGCAGTGTTCCTGGCAGGGAGTTGTCAAGAACTAACTTTGAAGCCCATGCGTTGAGTATCTCATTTGTCTCTGCTTAGGAGTCCCATGCTAATTCACCCCAGGTACAAAGTAAAATAAACAGCCATGTGGGTAACAAAGAGCTTAAGTTTCAGTGGGACCACTTTCTCAGATATTAAAGGTAACAAAATACTGTGACACAGAATCATCTTCTAACCCTCCACATTTAGTCTAATTGTGTTCAGGTACTGTAGGGACTAAGGAATATTAATGACTAATTGTCTTTGTGTCTGTGAAGTTCTGTCTTTTAATACATCATTATCAGCAAGTAGATCAACTGCCTAAATTAATGAGGGAAGCTTTGTATGAATTCAATACGTACACGTAATATTACTATATTTGCCCAACATCATTTACATTTAGTAATTTAAGATGAATGCATATCTGTGCAAATAAAACATTATAATAAAAAGTTTTACTGCTCTTTACAGCCCCCGTAAATGTGTAAAGATCTGGGATTGTATATTACCTTTTTGTTCCTGTGCTGCTCTGAGGTCTGTGATTGGTTTATTGGCCCTATTAAACATGTAAGGTCCCAAAGTCATGCAAAAAGGAGCAGTTGCTCTCTATTTGCTTGAAAAAGCACTATATTAGTCTGGCCACTATTGAGCCAGGTGTCTGTCTGTTGTTTTATACACATTCAAACTGCATACTTTGTAGTGGAAGTAATTAAAGTTGATGTTGTGTCGACTAATAAATGTTCTTTACAAAATGGACAGCACTTCGACATGAAATTTAACCTAGGGTGTTCACATTTTTTATGTCCTGTCACTTATAGCGGCATGAACAGTGGTGTTTTATGATAATGCCTGTGATTATCTTATGGAACTTGCCAGCTCTGGAATCTCATAATACCATTTTAAGTGAATGTAATAATGTTTTAAAAACAGTTCAAAAAGGGTTAGCTAAAATAATATATAAATAATATATAATATATATATATAATAGATATATATATATATATATATATATATCAATAGAACCCAGATTATATATATATTCAACTGTAACCCAGTTGTATTATTATAGTAGTATTATTATTGTGATTTAATATTACAACGTATATATTTATAGAATGGCTTGACTGTATACTCACACAGCCCTTTGTGCTTCTCAGTGGATACACCATTCAACACAAGATAACAAAGTGTCAAATTTGAGGCATTACTGTTTAGTGCTATTTTAGCCGTTGTTGCAGAACAGCACTAATACAGTTTCATTCATCATGTATCCTGTTGGAGTGTCCATTATAAAGTACTCGGCAAAAACATGAATTAACAAATTGTAGCTTGTCGGGGGTGCAAGAAAAAAAGAGATAGCAAATCTTCTATGGACATAAAGCCATATGTCTGGTTAGTAACTAATCATCCCAACACGCTTGGCAATTTGACTCGCAAACATTGGATGAATATTCCAGATACAGAGTACCAAGCATGGCAGACATCAAAAATCGAAAATTTTTCTCTGTTAAAATGAAACTCAATGTGGGGGACAAAGGAAGAAAAGGTGAAACTCAAGTAACAGTTTTAAAAGATATAAATGTTGCTGAATCTACATTACTAGGAAAGAAAATTGTTGCACTAAAGAGTGAGACATGCTGCTGTGTGAATGTGCTGCTTTGAGAGTGCTAGACTGTTTGTTGTTTTTGGTGTGGCCCAGGCTAACTGGGGCCTGGAATAATCGTCCCAATAAAACGTGGATTCAAGTACCTGCGAATTTTGTGAGTCTCCTTCCTTCATTTTCCACTATATGCTACAATATTAATTTGGCTTATGGGCATTGTAAATCATTTCAGGAACAAAAATGTCAATATTAGTTATAAGGCGAAACACAAATAACACGATTTCCTAATTATGAACCCTGTCAATCGCATTATAATGGTGTAACAAACACAACCCTTAAGCAACAACCAATAACTAGATTTTTGTGACTGAATAAACTGCCCTGAAAAAATACAAATCCCCAAGGGGGGAAGGATAGCAGTTTTGTCGCTGGATTGGCTGTGATGTGCTGTGATGTTTTATTATTTTATCAGGGTTAAATGAGCACCTCGTACAAAAGTCTCATTAGTTTTTTTTTTTTTTTTTTTTTTCTTTACATCATTCCAGTGTCTACCTGCATTGTCATGGTATGGACTTAATACAACAGCTTCGGACTCTTTCTGATTATTTTTGGATTTTCTTTAATGAATGTTTTTTTCTTTAAAGAGTGCATTTGACTTGATGGACTAAAATGTGGGCACTGGTTTAATTGCCTGCATTGGTGAACTCAAAGAGCTTTGGTCTGTATTAATATTGTCTAGTTTAAATGTATGCATTGGTGAACACTTTAATCTGTGCAATATTGTCTATGTTAAGCTGTACATTACTAAAAGCTTTGATCTGTTCTATATTTCCTGGTATAAAAGTGTGTCTTGGTAAACACTGACTCAAACCTTTACTCACTCAATGCTTGATATTCGGTTTATAATGATTATAATGTTTATCACAAATCCAATACCATCTGCCATTTGAATTCTGGGGTTCCCATTTGATTTAATTTTCTTACTATTTATATGTGTTGTAAACGATCCTGACTTGCTCAGCAATTTTCTTGGTCCTGTCGAGCAATCCTTCTGCGTTGGGGATTTGTATTTTTTCAGGGCAGTTTATTCATATTTCCGTGAGAAAATACAAGTTATTGGATGTTGCTTAAGGGTTGTGTTTGTTACAACTTTGTAACACTGTGTGTGTGTGTGCGTGTGTGTGTGTGTGTGCGTGTGTGTGTATATATATATATATATATATATATATATATATATATATATATATATAAAACACATTTTTTTTTAACATTTAAATTCATTTGTGTGTGTGTGTGTGTGTGTGTATATCCCTCGCTATAACGCAGGACTCGGGACACACACAATATGACCGTTATAACCGAAGAGCGTTATAAAAGTTCACGGTGGGGGGGAGCGCGGCTCCAAAAAAATAACTCCCTCTTTATAATGCACACATAATGAAGCTGAAATGTAACTTTCCGTGAATTAACCATGCATAAAGCACCACGTAATCAACACTATATTTTTACCAACAGTGTATTTCAGAGATAAAACTTGTCAGGGAGCCATGGATAATTGAACTCGCGGATGAATGGGGTATGGATAAATGAGGTTCTACCGTATTGTTAACTATTGCAATACTTAAAATTAAAAGTGTGATCGTAACACAGCTACTTTCACTCATTCCAATCAAAATAGCATCTTGTTAAAGTAATAATTATTGATTTAGATGCGCCAAGATCCAAACTGTTATGTTTTACCTTATCCACAAAATAAAAATATATAAAATGTGTAGGAGGACTGTACACACATATACATTTCACTCCAACTCTGTGGGCGATCGAGCATCCCAAAAATTTATTTATAGGCGCTACACGCTTTCCTGGGGATGTGTATCCATAACTTTATAGGCTAAAAAAAATTAATAAAAAAACTAAAAAAAAATATGCATTTTAAAATTATTTAATTATTCTCTCTCTCTCTCTCTCTCTCTCTCTCTCTCTCTCTCTCTCTCTGTGAGAGTCCCTTCTTACATCATTTCTTCACAAAGAAAACCTTAAAATCCAAAATGAATGACTGAATATACTGTAATGTGGTAGCTTTTTTGGTAGATTTGACTGTTTATAAAGGTCTTGAAGCTTACTGAACTATAATTGCTGTAAAACGCTGGCGAGAAGATGGACAGTACAGACCCCTCATTTGCATAGTCTGCCTTAAGATATTAAATAGATAAACCGAACAAATCATGCCAAGATTCTCAGAGGGGTTTTCTTTGTAAGAGGAAAATGTGCTTCTGTCTGATGTCAGCTGTGTATTCTATTTACTTAGCAGGTGCAGAACACTTCATTAATGGAACAAGCAGAAATGGTTGCTTAGAAGAATGAAGCTGCCATTCAAGTCTGATAGGTACTGAGCAGAATGGTAAATCCCTGCACCATTCAAGTGAGTATGAATGAGGACTTTTTAACTATATTTGTTATTTGTATTTATTTATTTATTTTCTTCACTCCACAGCCTTGACCTCATGAGGAACTAGAAAAGACAGTAGTGGCGGTGCATTGAAGTCATTATGAACTAGCATATAGCAGTTTAAAAAAATGAGCCACCCTAGGAGTAAAGCATGAGCCATTTATTATGATTGTTAAATCACGGCTACTCCTCAGGAGCCCAAAACTCATAGAACCCCCTGTCAGTGGCTTATGATGTGCACAGAAGTGCCTCTTAGCAATCTGATTTATTATGAATTGGTTAACTTTCCATATCCAGTAAAGCGCTTCATCCATAAATAAACCGTGAAGACTGTTTCATTTTTTGCTTATGACTGCTACATACTGACACATTCAAGAGATAGAAAGAAGGACCTACCTTTTGGCAGTGAATATGTATATTGTTGCATCAAAAATTGCATGGGTAATTACTTGAAATCCATCTTAGATTTTGTTGAATAACGATATGTGTCTAAACCCTGGAAAGCTTCAGTTTTGTGACTGAACATTGAGCAAAGCAAAGCTACTTTTGCTCTTTCAGACAGTTTTATGTCTTCTCTGAACAAACCTTCCAAATATACTGTATATAAATATGCAGCTTATATATTTGTGTGAGGTACATACTAAAGATACTAAAATGGTGAAAGAACATCATCAGAGGATACCAAAGCATGTATCAATCAATCAGTATTTATTTATATAGTGCCTTTCATAGTGGACCACTACCACAAAGCACTTTACAAAATAGCAAGGAACAATGGATAATACATTAAATACAGTGAAATACAGGGCATAGTACATTTAATACAAACAGTAAAAAAACAATGGAAACACATTAAATACAGGCATAAATGTGAATTCTAAACATTGAGGATGCATGTGTGTGACAGGGTCTTACTCGTGTCATGCGTGTGGGTCGCCGCTGTTCAAGCACACAAAGAGACAGACGTGGTGTTGATATTGAAAACGCCGGCACAGGCGCGCAGGTTTTATTAATAAACAGACAGAACATGAAAGTAAAATAAAGGTGGTCATGTGATGTTACCAGCGATGGTAACGCACAGAGGACTAATACAGCAAACTGTACAAAAATGCAAAATAAAACACAGTACAACAAACTATAAATCAAAGGTGCCGTAAAAACAGCAGGCCTTGCAGCAGCCCCGAGCTACCTCCCACAGATGTTTTTAACCTGACGGACACTCGGTCAAGACCCGCCCACCTGCTGATTGAGGACCAGCACAGGCAATCACTTGCTGCCCTTCCCCTCAACCAAGCATAGCAGACAGCAAGTCTCAATCGAGCGCCCGTCTTAACAATAATTCAATTACACAAATCAACTCCCAAAATGACACAAAATAAACCCATTCCCACATATAAATCACACCAACACTAATTTACCACTGTGCAGGGCAATCGCCCTGCCACAGTGTGTTATATAGAATCATACAGAAAAAAGATGGAGTGAAAAACCTGAAATAGCAATTTAGACAACAGCTAATAACAGGTATCAGACTTAAAGAGCATTGAAAGCAAGAGAGAACAATTGTGTCTTGAGAGTTGATTTGAAGCGAGCGACTGTGGGAGTTACATGCATTAAGGCTGGGAGAGAGTTCCAGAGAGTCTGGGTCATGACGTTAAAAGAGCACTTTTCGAATGTGGTGCACTTTTCCTTAGGATAACCAGCAAGCCTGAGTCCGAGGATCTCAGCTTGCGTGCAGGGACATAGCTGGTCAGCAGGTTGGAGAGATACTCTTGATAAGCAGGAGAATATTGAAAGTAATCCTGAACTTTACAGCTAGCCAGTGCAGCTGGGCAAGACGGGGTAATGTGATTATGTTTTTTACATCTGGTAAGGTTCCTAGCAACGGCATTTTAGACCAGCTGCAATCGGTTTATTGCACGTAGTTGCAGTAGTCGAGTCGAGAGGAGATGAATGCATGACAGAGTATCTCTGCATCTGAGAGGGAAGGGTAGGGATGGACATTTCAGATATTTCAGAGGTGGTAGAAGGAGGATTTGACTACAGGGGAGATTTGGGCATCAAAGGAGAGGTTACTATCCAAAAGTACACCAAGGCTTCATACAGTGGGGGATGGTAGCAGCAGACAGTATCCAAGGTTCAAGGAAGCAATATTGAGATTCTTGAATTTAGTTTTTGATCCTACTACAAGTTCAGATTTATTAGTGTTGAACTGAATAAAATCGGCAGACATCCAGGCCTCAATGTCTTTGATGCAAGCTGAAAGCCGGACCATGGCAGAGGAACATTCAGGCTCTAGTCTTAGGTAGAGCTGGGTGTCATCTGCATATGAGTAAAACATGAGAATATGTTGGTGAATGAGGTGACCCAAGGGAAGCATGTAGATGTTGAAGAGTAGAGGCCCAAGAACAGACCCTTGAGGGACACCGCAAGTAACCGGGTTTGCGTCAGCACTGCTTCCATCATAGAAAATAGACTGCATGCATCCAGATAGGTAAGAGGACAGCCAGGAGAGACAGGTTACAGAGATCCCAGCATACTTCTTAAGGAGGTCAAGAAGAATGCTATTAACTATGGTATCATAAGCAGCAGTTAGGTCAAGGAGGACAAGGACAGAGGGAGTAGCAGTACTAGCATTAAGCAGCAGATCATTTACAATAGAACAGAGCAGTTTCGGTACTGTGATGGGGCCGGAAGCCAGAATGCAGACATTCAAACAGATTGTTATCTGTAAAATGTTTCATCAGTTGGCTGGCTACAGTTTTGGAGAGAAAAGGAAGATTTGATATGAGACGGAAGTTAGATAAGATAACCAGGTCAAGGGAGGGTTTTTTTGAGAACTGGCGTTACTCTGGCAGTCTTGAGGGCAGCAGGAAACAGGCCTGAAACCAGGGACAAGTTGAGAGTGTGCATAATGGAAGGAGTACTATCAGAAGCAGAGAAACTGACGGGATTTGTTGGCCAGGGGTCCAAGGAGCAAGTGGCAGTCAAGGCAGTCAAGTACTGTACTGGTTTTATGGCAGGAAAGCTCAGAATAAATGGTGTTGAGTTTGTTCTGGTCAGAGAGGAGGATGAATGGGAGATGGATTTATCGATGGCTGGATATATGATTTGATCATTGGTTTTTAAGAGAATATTTGGTTTACCGTGTCCCATAGATATGATTTCTGGACAGTACTTCACCGTGCCTGTAGTGAGTGCACGCCTGTAGCTACTGAGGTGATTGGTCCAAATTTCTCTGTGAACTGAGTCCGGACAATCTCGATTTGCGCTCAGACTTGCGGCAGACAGACTTAAGCAGTCAAAGTTTGAGGGTATACCATGGACAGTTGCAATGTTTCTTCACTGTTCTGGTTGAAAGCGGGGCAACTGTATTAATGATTTGAGTAAGGATGGCATTGTAGAGGGACACCGCATCATCAACCAAAGATGGAAGAATACCACTCAGATGGAAAGAAGAAAAACATTGAGAGTAATATAGGATTTAGCAGATTTTTTGAGATCCAAGGAAATAAAAGAAGATTAATATTGGCAGTGATTAAGAAATGGTCAGCGAGAGAAAGAGAGATCTGTGACAGAGACTGGAGATATCAAGATCCCTGGTGGGGAGCAGATCCAGGGTGTGTCCTCGGGTGTGAGTGGGAACGTTGACAGATTCGGTCACTAGAGGGGAAGAAGGCAAATCAACATGGATATTTAAATCACCTAGGTGTAGAATTTTGTCAGTTGAAGTGCAAATTAGGGAGATGAACTGTGTGAACTCAGCAATAAAAGCAGAGATATTCTTTGGTCAAAGATAGGTAACAGCAAGAGTGAGGGACATGGGAGAGGGAAGCTTGATAGCAAGATGCTCAAATGAAGAGAAGACTGGGATAGAGAGCTGAGGTGGCAAGCATAGAGTTAGCAATAATAGTAGTGCCCCTACCTCTACCTGTGAGGCGTGGCTTGTCAAAGAGTGAGAAGCCATATGGGGTGGACAGATGTAGTGAGTACCTATCATTTACAGAGTGCCAGGTTTCTGCCAGACAGAGAAGATCAAGATTAGCATCAGTTCTAGGTTTGTTGAGAAGCAGAGATTTGTTAGAGAATTTAGGTAGGAGAATTTACAGTTTGTAGCAGACAGTACAGAGGGAGAGGGAGTTAGTAGCGGTATCTGAAGCAAGTACTTACCAGTGTTTTTTCTAGGAGAGGAGAAATAGTGAGCACGCTTTGTCCAGGGGATCCAGATGTTAGGTGTCAGAGTAGGAATGAGGCCTCTAGAAGGCATTGGGAGAGATTTGAAAAAAGTCCTTGCTCTGACTAGCACAGCTCAAACTGTCTTTGGACATGTGGCCCTTAGACTGCCACACCTCAGACTGCCCTTGGACATGTGGCCCTTCGACGGCTGGCTCTTAGAACGGCTGGCTCTTAGAATAGCTGGCATTCTAATTCACTGTTTGCCAAGTTATACTACCGTGTAGGCCTAGAGCCATATATTTTACACAATATTCTCATCAACCTCACAACTGAACACAGCCCAGCAGTTTGGATAACTTAATTACATTCTTTAAGTGTAGGTTAGTTATCTTGGCAGACAACAATTTTAACTATTAAATTAACTGAAATCCACTTACCTGTTTCGATGTTGATTCAGCCAGCTGCACAGATTCCAGCCAGCAAGTAAAAGCACACATAACACGTGTCTTCAGTTATAATCAAAAACTAAATACTTGTAGAGTTTAGGTGCCAATTTATGCACAGTAAACCAAAGAACTGACACACATGCCTACTATTTAGAGGACAACGGCATAATATTCTCATCAACCTCACAATTCAACACAGCCCAGCCTAGGGATGGAACGATTTTTTGATAGTATGATTGTGGCAGGAAATGGCGTTGCGGTGACATCAGACCTGAAGGTTGAAGAACAACAAAGGTATCTGCAGTTTCAACAAAAAAAAAAAGACGCGGCGTGCGCCATTTTTATTTTAAATACAAAAATAAGTACAATATTTAAACAAAAACACACACTTGCTCTCAGAGCACAGAAAATAAATAAGTAAACAAAAATAATCACAAACACAAATAATAACTGTTAAGGTCTGGCTGGGTGTAGCCTTCACAGATCCTTTAAGCGTTTTTAGTTTCGTTTTCTTTTCTCTCTCCACTCTCGTTCCGCCTCTTGAACACCCCACCCGGAGTGCAGAGAGCTGCAGGTTTATATACAGGTGACCATCTCCCGATTAACAACAAATTAATTACTTAATTAATTCGGGAGATGGCTACCTTCTACACAGGTTTTTAATGTGGATGGGGCTTCCCATCCATGCTGCAAAACAATAACAAAACAATTGGTGCTTCGCAGTCATACAATAAATATATACACAAATACAATACAATAAATCATAGAATAAACAACTACAATAAAAAAATCATAATACATAAATAACGCAGGGGCGGAAGAGAAGACCCATTCAAAATACATTTAAGCAGGGCTTTCCTACCGCCCTGCTACTACGATATATCGTGATTACGAATATTCGTGATAATCGTATCATTAACATTTTTAATTATTCAATAATTGTAGAAAACAATAGCCACATGATCGATTCCATTCCTCATTATATACACAGATATATATACTTGATAATCGAGTCAATAATTACATTTTTATAGCGCATTGTTAACAACATTTATTTAAATTTATCAACGAAACTGCGCCGAACGTCTTGCCTTGTTATTTACAATGTTCTGCCACAGACAAGCAGTGGGCGTGCTGTTCTTCACCTGCTCGTGTTAATTAGCATCTGATTTGCTGGTTCCATCCTAGCAGCGAATCAGTTTTGAAAATTCTTTGTGAGTACACCCCTCTGTGTATTCACTGTGCAAAAAAAAAAAAAAAAAAAAAAAAAAAAGCGTGCCAGCCTGTAAATAAATTGTGCACATTGAAAAAAAAAAAAAAACTTACTGTATATAGTTTGCGCTTCTTTGGAGTTTCAAAATGAACTGTTATATAATGAATATTTAATAATATTCAATAACGTTAAATAAATGATCAGTGAGATTAAATGCAATTTTGGAGTAAGGATCAGCTATTATTATTATTATTATTATTATTATTATTATTATTATTATTATTATTATTATTATTATTATTATTATTATTTTATGTTTTAGGCCGGGATTTCAGCATTGTGTTTCACAGGTGGTACAGTATTAACAAGATGCAATGCTTGATGCTGCAGCTGTCATCAATTAAAGTAAAACGTTTTTTGTAAACTCATATCTAGTTTATATAGCTTACATTCCAAAGTACTGTATTCTGTTTAGATTAAATATTTTAATAACACTCCTGTAGTATGTTAAACTTGCTTGGCTTGTTGCGAATGCTGTGTTTTTTTTTTTGTTTGTTTGTTTTTTGGTTTCCTCTTGATGCTACCCAGGCTTAATTACCCCTCGCATTCAGCTGTTGTACACAAGCTTGTACTGAACTGCAATGATATTAAAATAATAACGTTACATGGAGAGGAATGCACTGAAAATGTATGGTGCAATCATCGATATTTACTAGAATTATTATTTTGTGTGCCCAATTAATCGATTGCTATTTTCAGGCTTAACTGACTGCCCTAGTGTGTATTTTCACTACAAAATATATATAGTGGGGAAATACAGTACCATAGGATGTACATCCAATCTGCAGAATGTGGCAAAAGCAGAACAACGAAAGCAGGAACATGCTCTTCCGTACTTCCGTACTCCAGGTGGAGTTAAAAGACATCAGCAGTCAACAAGCACGGTCATTTTAATAACATACTTTTATTTTATTTTTTTTTCCAGTGCGGTGCCCTCCCTATACTGTCCTCTGTTCCACCCTCAATTACCAGTATATAATTTCAATACATTCATTAAAATGTACACGTTATAGGCTATTATGTCACCAGAAAAACAGGCTACCTCGGGCAAAGTTGATAATGGTAATTTCTTAAATTATAAATGAAATAACGACAAAAAGGGAATATGCATAAAGAACATCATATCCATACTGTTCTATTCCATACTTACAGGTTGTATAGTAAAATATAATGCATATATTTTTTCAGATTATTTTAAAAAGAACTGAGAATAGTTAGCAGTATGTGTGTAAAGCAAGTACTTTAAATGTATTGAAAGAAATACAGATGCATACATATTTTGTAATTATGTACTGTTTCTAAGTACATTTAAATAAATAACTAACTAAAATGTATAAATAAAGCAGGAGGAAAAAAAGCTTGCAGTCCCATTTTGGCAGACTTAAATAAAGGTATAATTTTTTGTAATTATTAATCATGGTAATATAAGGACAGTTTCATTAAGATTATTTTTCATCCACCTGTGTGCTAGTCACTTTTTTCATTCTTGCTAGAATGTTGCTCTATTTCTAATGGCTGTAGCTTCCTTGTATTGCAGGCCATATCTCACAGAGAAAAACTTGTCATATATATTGTTTTTATTATTCAGTTAAAAAAGAAATTGAAAATATAATGACTGCTATCGTGATAAACGATGTATCGTGAAAGAGTGTGCTCTCAACTATTCGTATCATGGAAATTTATTAACGTTTCATCCATAGTGAAGACTAAGGTTTGTGGATTGGACTTTCAAGCTCCTTTTCAGCAGTTTTACCATCTTCAGATAATAGCCATGTTCCTATAATGTGCTTATCTCTCTTGAATTTGGAATATACTTTTTGTATAACTATTTCAAGCCCAATATGAGACATTATATATTTAGCCAAGCTTGCATTACATAAACGGTGTGATTTTACAGTTATATTAAAGAGTCATTACATTTGCGTGACTGATTCTCAGCAGCAGGAAAATGTTTTGAAAATATAAAATGGAGCATGAGATGGCATACATTATTTGGAAAATACAATTTTAAGCATTTAACACATTTATTAAAAACAATATTTAAAAAGAAACTAATTGATTCCCTTTACTAAACCATTGTAGGACCCATGCTTAAGAAATAATAATTAAAAAGTTACATATTTTCTTAAGTCTATGCACATCTATGTACAGATTATTTCAGAAGTACAGAAAGCACTGAAAATGTATCCAAGATTATTTGATATTGACATCAATTAAACTGATGTTAGCTTTTACTGAATATGTTGTTTTCTGTAAATGATAGTAGAAATGGAGATCAATAATTGTTAAACCTTGAGTGTAAATGCCAATAAAGGTAATTCTCAATGGGAAGGAAGGGTTGTGCTCTGGGGCAGGAAAATTAATTTATTTTCAAACATTTGTCTGTCAACTAGCAGTGGGGACCACTCAATGATTTATCTGGGGATTTTTGTAGAGCAAATAATTCTGCATGTGATAATGTAAATTGAACAAAAAACCTTACGTGTGTGTGTGTGTGTGTGTGTGTGTGTGTGTGTGTGTTTTGTGTGTGTGTGTGTGTGTGTAAAACTGGAAATGTAAGTATGTTTGTGAACAATACTTTTATGATTTGATATTGTTCATAAAATGAAAAAAAAGAAGAAGAATAACCACAGGAAAACAGATGGTTAAATAACTAAGCTTCAAATTAATGACTTCAAGATTCAACTTAACTCATTTTACTAACACTCATTTTAGTGTGTAGACTCCAGATGATGGCTATATGACATCACCCTTCTACAGTAATTGTGATAATTGAACAATTGGATAGTTGGTCCTTTTTCTATCAAGGGATGGGTAATCACATCCTGAACTAACCCTACTGTATGATACAATTTTAAAAAGCACTAACAGTGCTAGCACTACATGCAATGTCAAACCCATCAGTTATCTTTAACACAGTTGTCATTTTTAAAGATGCTATAAGAATAGTGGTCCTATAATTAAAATGTAATCCTAGACTAATTTACAACTCTGCAGCTCTTCTTCTTATCAGTTCAAATGCCATCTCCTATAAACCCTGTACAGTGGAACCTGCAAGTTACAAACCCCATTTTTATCAATGTATCACAACACACCATGTAAAACTGCAAGAAGTGCTCTTGCATACTGTAGAAGACATGAATATAACATTTTACCTGGTAAACACAGCTCACCAAGTTTGTTTTTCTTCTTTGAAACTGAATGCAAGAAAAGAGACATTACTTTTACAAAGGTGTTGTAGCGGCAGTCAGTTATGTTGTAATATGATGTGGTTTAATCATCAGTTAATGTATTTTAATTGGACCTTCATTAAACAGGGCACTAATGTACTTTATAATTGTGCTTTGAAAGATTTTCCAAAATGGATTGTATAACCTTATGGTACTGTATTATTTAGCTTACATATTTGTTATTAATCTTTGTACATCACTTGTTAATAGGGCGCACATTCATTAAATCATTGAAAAAAGCATTTCAAGCTAAAGACATGACAGCTTTATAAAATTAATGCAATCCTTCCAAACTGATTATCTACTCAACAAAAATTTAGCATTAATCTCAACTGTGGCCATATTCACTGTTTCAAGAAGCAAGGGAGAATTCAGAATATTCCCTGATGTTTACATCAAAGAGGTAGATAGCTGAATAGCCCCCGAGTCCTGCAAGGAGTTTAGTGGGTTGTTACAACTATCCTCATAGGCCAAATAACCACACAACTCTATGAGCATTCTTGCACTATTTTGTTTAAATAAGTATCATCAAACAAAAAGTATAAACTATATTTAACAGATAAATTCTGGGGAAGCTTTGATCAAGCTTGTTGGAACAGTGTGATTATTCCATTCTAGTACTGTCGAGTCCCAGTTGTTGATAGTAATGAATATACAATAAGAATGTACAATTCAATTGAGGGAACCAACTGTAATTCTTACTTCATTCAGATGACTGGAGTGGTCTGGGTTGGGAACAGTGGTAATGTTGCTTGAAACAAATCTTCATGCTCAGCTTATTGTGACCTGTGTTTTTGTCAATACATATTGTTTCTGTGGCTTTCCACTGGCTGCTCGGGGGACTAATGGGAACTCTTTCTGCTGGGTCAGTAACAATTATGCCTTCTAAATCAAGTATGTTATCCATTCTAGAAGCTGTGTACCTTCGAACTTCCTCCAGTGTCTAGTTATTACTTATATTCTTTTATAACAAAATTATGTTTTTCAGAGTTTGATAAACTGGCACTATAGGTATAACTTTTAAAAGCTTTTGTTCTACTGCAAAATTTTAAGTATTTGTTTAAAGGAAACTAACATATTCATGTTGCAGAATTTTTACAGCTTAGAAGGGTACTTTACAGGCTTGTAATATTTTCTTTTGTTGGCAATTCTGCCCCATGGTTACTTTTTCTTATTTCTGAAAACTAGAGAAACATGTTTAATATGAATATTAATGGTTAGTATTAGATCTAATTTTGGAATTTATACTAAATGCATTCAAAGCCAATGAAAGAATTGCTGGGCAAATCACACCATTCAAAGTTATGCTATGTTACTAAGCAGATGGAGCTCAATAGTTTCTCTGCACATGAAGGCACCCACCTTTGATCTCTGGTTTGAATTCTGATAGACCCAAAGTAATTTCTATCTGCTGCCTGTCTAAGGAGTAATTGAATTGCAGTCATGCTATGTCAGCCCAGTTCTCATAGTGTAACACAACTGTTGGCACCAATGCTTGACCCTGATTAAAAAGGGGATGAAAGGCTGGTGCACGGAGTGTGCTCAACAGAGCTTGTAAGCACATGGAGTGAAGCCTCCATTGTTTACACCCAGTGGCTGGTAAGGTTGCTGAATGGTGTTTATATGCTAATTTTTTAATAGCATGATATTATACATTGAGGTGTTTCTACCCTCCTAAAGTGGGTGCTTATTCTTTGAAAATTATTCTGAGAAATTAGTTTTTTTGCTGTATACTGAAAGAAACCTCTATTGTTGCTCTCCGTGGTCCTGAAACATACCTTTCCATTGGCTTTGACAGTGTCACAATCTTGCAGCAAGTTACAGTGAGTCTATTCAATTGATCTAGCCAGTACCAATGCTCTCCCTGGTTTTGCATACTTTTACAGAGATTTTGATTTTTATAACTGGTACACAAAAGGTCTAATTGTAATCACCCAAATGGTGCCAGTGTATCTGCTACTGTCAATTGAATTGATCCCATTGTGTATTAAAGCACTATAGTCTGAATAAACAAGATCATTATAGTAAATAAAGAAAATACTTTTGCCTATTTAGGAAAAAGGCAGATCACCATTACCTGCATGTGTTTTCCTTTTATTCACGTAGAGACTTCCTCAGCCTCTTGCTTTTCACTAAAACTGCAGACTATAAAACCCTTGAGACTCCATGCAATGTACGGTTACGCATAATAAACGCCACAGTGCAGCCTGGAGAAGAGAATAATAATAATAATAATAATAATAATAATAATAATAATAATAATAATAATAATAATAATAATCTTTATTTTATATAGCGCTTTTCATGCAGTACATCTCAAAGTGCTTTACAATTAAAATTACAACAGACACACATGCAACAGTCAGTATTAAAAGTAGCAATTTAAATAAAATAAGTTACAATTTGAGTAGAAACAAATTCCAGTTTTCAGTCATGCTTTAAAAATACCAGCACTTACTGAGTCTATAATTTCAAGGTGAAGAGCAATCCAGAGCCTAGCTGAGTAACTTCAAAAGGCTGCAGATCGTGAGTTATGCACAACAGCTAGATACAATGTCTGAAATGTAACATGGAGCCAGACCATTCAAGACTTTATTGGTCAACAACAAGATTTTAAAATCAGTCCTCTTAACAGACAGCCAATACAGTAATGCCAGAACAGGTGTTATATGTTCACAATTTTTAGTTATTGTTAAAACCGTAGCTGCAGAATTCTGTACATACTGTTGCCTACTGAAAGCATTTTTTTTTATGCACCCGCAAACAAGGCATTGCAGTAATCAAATCGAGAAGAGACAAAGGCATGTACTAGTTAAGAAAGAAAGAAAGAAAGAAAGAAAGAAAGAAAGAAAGAAAGAAAGAAAGAAAGAAAGAAATAATACTAGTTACCCTGCATGACACCTTAGTGACATTCTGCACTTGAGACTTAAAGGTTAAACTAGGGCAGGGGGTTTCAACCGGGGGTACTTCTAACGGTCATAGGAGGTAAGCTGGACGACTTGGTATTTTGTCTTAAACTAGCAGTTTGTCAGTCCCAGACTGTTATGGAAATGTATTTATTAAATAAAATGGGGAACAAAATGTTAAATAAGATTATTCTGCTTTTTATTGCACCTGTTATACCATTCAGTGAGCGAAATTGTGAAGAGTACTTTAGCTGAAATAAAGGTTTCAACAATTTTAAACAAACAATTTTAAACAAAAGTTGACAACCCCTTTACTAGGGTACACAATGACACCAAGATAGAGATAGACCTAATTTTAATCCCATTAATAACCATATTAAAGCTATTGAGTTTGCACAATTGATGTGGCAAGCCAAGCAACATTATCTCCATCTTTTCACAATTTTCTGTTGCATCCATAGTTTAATTCCAGCCAAGCAGTGTGAAAGTACAGAAACAGCTACTCCAGTGGCAGGTTTAGTCTGTAAATAAATGAGAGTATTGTCTGTGTATGAGTGGAAACACGCCGTGAGGAATGATTATCTGTCCGAGTGGCAGCCTATAGATGCTGAATAAGAGAGGCTCCAGTATAGAACCCAGTGGAACACCTGTAGATACAAGACTAGAGGCAAAAGAATAACCACCTATTGAAACAGATTGCTTTCTGTCAGACAGGTAAGATCTGAACCAGCAAAGAGCAGTGCCTGTAATCCCCACATAGGTCTACAAACAACTAAGAGGAATGGCATGATCAACAGTATCAAATGAAGCACTAAGATCCAAGAAAGCCAAGATGGAAAAAAAGACCTCAATCAGTAGCCATAACCAGATCAACGACAACTTTAACAAGGTCTGTTTCTGTGCTATGTAATGGTCTAAAGGCTGACTGAAAAGGTTCATACAATTCACATTTCAATAAATGAGCTTGTAATTGATGAGACACAACATGCTCCAGTGGTTTCCTACCTATTCAGTTATTTATTTTAATTACTGTATGGCAAGGTCATGGCAGCCCTGCTGTTAATTAAACCCACATCTTTTCAATATAAAGGTAATCACAGTAATCTTTTGTGGGGATTTTATATGTACTTTGGCTATGAAAACACAGAATTGTATTTTGTAGTGCAGGTCAAAATAACTTCTTTATTCCCATAAACCATTATTTGAATACTTTTGGATTTTTATCAATATATGATGCTAATTATTATTATTATTATTATTATTATTATTATTATTTTTTTTTTATTTTTTTTTTTTTTACCAGTGTTGGTTTAGGCTCATCTTACAATATATATACAGTGCTCCCTTGTTATAAGGCTCTCGGTTACAACACGCCTGGGATATAACGATCCTACAGCATGTTCCCCAATTCCCTATTCTAGTGATTCATGCAGTATTTCTACAGTTAATACAGTACCGGTGTTGCTCAAACTGTAAACAACTTCTCAATCTAACTTCCGTTTCTATCTCTCGAAGAAAAGCTGAGCTGGCACTTTATAACACAGGCATCTTAACTACATAAATATTAGGACTATTATGTGGTTATCCTTCCTAATGTATTTACTTTTTTTGCTGTGAAAGAAGACACAGCTTTCACTGGAAGATGAGATGCTTCAGCCCCGCTCTGGCAGCCGAACCTGGGGCGAGCCCATTCCCTCTTCCCCTCTCTTTCTCACACTTGGTTCGTTTGTCTGTCGCTTCAAACTGAACCCCCGACCACCGTTTAGCCAGGCTATTTATAGTTTAAAACCAGCTAATTTAAAATGATCCATGAGTGGGAAAGTTACCTTTTTTTGTAAACTACTTGGTGCTTTATGCATGTAAAGTTTGATTTATGCTTCACTTTGTGTTTTGTGTGTCACCTCCGAGATGTTACTTGTTCATGTTCAAATCTTCTTTTGTTTTGTCTTCATTAAAAGATAGTTAAGATTGTAACAGGGTCAATAATGCCCCTGTTATATTTCACATATTTATTTGTCACTGTATGTTTTATTTTTATAATTGTACACTTTGATTTGATTAGTGAACGTTTTTTATATATTGTCAACTAGCACTTTGTAATTGATGTATCACTTTCTAATAGCTTCTCTACTCATTCCCCTTGTAATGCCTTATTGGGTACCGACTAATTGAGTTATTGATGGTTTTACCCACCTGTGTGTGTAACGATTTTGCCTGCATGTATGGAGGAGCTAGACTTTTTGACTTAACTTTTTGGGAGAGATTGCTAATAAATAGAGTGGTTTTAAACACTATTAAAACCTGCCTTTTCTGCATCGTTGCTGGAAACCCAGCACACATTCACTACATTGTTGTCAGAAGTTGAGGCAAGGCAGGTACCCTCACATGCACTTGCAAGCTGGCAGGTGGAGTGTAGAAATGCAAAACTAGACTTGCCCAAATAATTGTTATAGACAAAACTAGATTGACCGGGCAAGTGCTGAAAAAAAGTGGTAACTTCGGGTTTCGCCCAGAGGGGTCCTTGGAGAAACTAGATTGGCCTGGGCAAAACTAGACTCGCCAGACCACCAGCTTTCACCCTTAACACACAAACATATATATATATATATATATATATATATATATATATATATATATATATATATATATATATACACACACACACACACACACACACACACACACACTATACCTGGATTGTCATACTGTATGCTGTGTAGCTCTTACAGATATTACAAAATCCATAACTTTTTTGATATATGTATGTAATGCATATTATGATTATATACTGTTCATTTATCTCTTTCTGTCTCTTTTTCCATGCCATTAAAAAGCTCAGAAAAATGGTAAGGTTTGGACTGACCTGCAACCCAAGCTTAGATGGTCCAATACTCTGACTGGCATCTCCACACACTTGAGACCAAACAGCTAACAGGTCTACATGGCAGTTTTTCTTTGGATTCATCCTCTAAGGACCATGGCTGACCTACTCACTTTTAAATTCACATCTAGTTCAGCACTGGCCAGGAGGGCAAAATCAAGAATTGGCGAGGATATTGGCCAGGGCCTGTAACATGCTGATTCCTAATTAATCTTTGTTCACCAATAGCTGCTTGGTGGATGATATGTGTCTCTATGAATTGTGTTTATAATCTGTGGAATGTTGATATGTACCTGTTAATTTATATTGACATGTTGAAGCCTTAATCAATTCCCAATGAAAAACATAAGTCTGTTTAATTTGGAGGTATGTTTGTTGAAAATCAGTCCAATCTTGAAATGTTGTTTCAAGATTTAACTGCAGTGCAAATAAACAGTGTGATGCAGCACACATTTATAACCTTTATAAAACAAAGACTTGCTGGAAATTAATTTTTTTATTGACTTTGGTTTTTCCAAAAATATAATAAAAGAAGGATAAAAAAACCCAGTTATCTTATATTCATGCTTTTTTATATTCATGCTTCGTACATCTATCGTGATCATGCAATCTAAAATGAGCCACAACAGTTAATGTACAGTGTTAACATTGTTTTCAAATCAAAAGTGTTTATAGCACAAAATGTACAGTCATTTGAATGCTAAAATGTGAAAAGCTAATTAAATGACATTCATTAAGCAGTAAACCCTACTGCGAGAGTGCAATGTACAGATGTCAGTCTTCGTTTATAGCAGTGGGCTGTTCATTCACTGTCATACACTTCATAATAAATTATCTAATACAATGAAAATGAGTCATATTTTTATATAAATTATGCAAATGAGGTTTGAAGACTGTGGCTTCTGGTTTCAAATGTTTTAGCAGCACCTGTAACTATGAGGTGTAAGAAAAGCAGGAATTATACTGTCCTCCAATAGAACATTCCTATTCTTTCCTATTGAGAAAGCATAAGTCTCTTTTAAGTGGCAAAATCCAGTAGTCTGTTAATGTACTGTATCTTTTCTGTGCCTTTCAGACCTATTCTAAATATTATTTTTAAGTTGATGTAACCAGCTAAATGCATTGAATTTGCTACTCATCAGTAATACAGTTACTGTTTATTCCCACTAAGTTGCTGCATTTCAGAATAGTGTCAAATATTACATTGATTTATTTATTATAAATCAAGTATAAAAAAAAATGTCCCACAAGTTGCTGCATTCAGAATATTGTCAACTGTTAGTTGATTTATTTATTATAATCTGTAGAAAAAATATGGCGCACTGATTAAAGTTGTAAGGTTATGTAGAATATAACACCCATATTTTATAGTATCATACCGAATACCGAAATGAACTGAAGAAAAAAAAAAAAAAAAAAAAAATCAATCTTCATTTTGTTAACACGTTGGGTTTAACAGAAATCATTAGCGCACAACATATTTTCTTATATGTTACGTATGTAGTTGCTGAGATGTTTGCAATCCCTTTAGGTCTTCAGAAAGGAACTGTAATCTATAGATGAGGAAAGAAAATCCATCTTACGATACAGGAACTGAATAAACAGTTAATATAACTACAAGGAAGGTAATGTGCTATTAACACAATATCCTACATAGAGGCCTGTAAACTGATAATATGACCCACTGGTGTTAAAGAGATCTAAAGTGACTTGATTGTGTATTTGTCATCCAACTGAGATACTTATTAGCCAGCTATCGATTTTGACTGTCTAGCTTAGAGACCCAAAGCCATCTTTTCACATAAAAAGGCCAAACTTCCAATCACTTATCTGGGCATGTTTCTGGTTATCTGGATTATCATGATCTTATCCATAGTAGTACATGCATTTCTGCTTCACACTTACATTGAAGATAACAACTAAGTCAGCCAAAGAAGTACTGTTGAAGAACAGTTCATCACAGCGGTGAAACGAGATTTGACACAGATTAGTAATATAATATGCTACTGCGTTCTTTCATTTCCAATAAATTAAGTGAATCCTATTTCTGTTATGCTACTGAGACTGTAATCCAGGCTTTGAAAATAATGCACAGGAAAACACAGACTGCAGTTTATTAATGTGTTTGTGTTCGGCAGGTTTCTAAATTGCTTTTGGACATTGTCAACAGTGCCCTGGCATTTTGGACATATATTAAAATGAGAAAAATCTGGGTTGTCTATAAAATATATTTGTCAAGAAGAATTTGGTAGTCCAAGATTAGTGCTAATCAGGGTCTGTGAAATCAACCTTAAAAGTCATGGTAGATTTATAATGTTATTAACATTATTTAAAATAAAACAAAAATTTATACATTTTACTAAACACATACACATATAATAGTGTACACCATACTGGCAAAATACTGTCACATTACCTTAAACTGGTATTAATCTGTTCACCTTTACTTGGGTATGCTATATACAGTACTTTGTATATAAGTAGACCCTTTGATGGATTTTCATTCAACAGATGTAGATCATTCCATCTTGACATGTGTTATAATAAATCTAAAAGTAATATTCCAATAAATGTCATGTCAGTATTTGTAATGTATTTAAACTACATAGCTCCACTGCTTATAATGTATATGAAAGCTGTAAATTTAACAGCTGATCATGGATAAATCATTTGCTTACAGTACTGCAAATGTGACATAGTATATATTACTAATTGAAATTCCATCATGTTAATAACATCCAGAAAATTAAAAGAGAAACATTATGCTGGCAAGTAGGCATGTGGAATTGGATGGAAGGGTTAAAACATAATACAAAGACTAATTCTAACAGTCACATTACAATCATAAGTTTAGACTGAATTTGACAATTATTTCAGTGCTGTGAGGATGTTTTTTTTTTTTTTTTCTATTCAACAGGTACCATTCCTAGTTGTTTAGATATGATATATCAATCTTCAGGTTGACAACAAAGGACTCCATAGCTGCATGTCTTAGTTCTCTTTAGCCTCAAAGGAATTAATTACTGTGAACATGCACCACTTTTGAAACATAATGTTTCTGCCAACATTATTCAACTGGAAAGGTGATAAATCGGTTTGGTAAAATAAAGTTATCACCGACTGAACTGTCAACAAAGTTGTTGTCATCAAAGCTGCTGTTTCTTATTACAATTACCTAGTTACACTTATTTGTGGAAAGAATGTATTTCTTTGTGATTAGTTTAACATTGTTGAGCTGTTTCAATTAAAATGAAATTCTACGTTTTCTAGTCTTGGAAGATTTTGGTACAAAAACCAAAGTTCTCTGATTGGACCTGAGTTTAGATCAACAAAGCAGGTTTAACTGATTGGTTTATTTATACAGTTGACTCAGCAAATATGATATGTTGAAATATAAATTGTGCAAATAAGTACAGCACAAAAAGTGAACTTATTATACATTATTAAGCATTCACAGAACAATTCAAGGGCTGCGTGGAGTGAAACCTCTGCAATTGAAATAGGAATTATGTGCTTGTGACTTTAGAAAGAAGATAGGTTTTCCCCTTGGCTTGCGGCGAGCCGCCCTCATCGAGGTGAGACCAAACCGATTGGCCTAGAAGGCTGGGAAGCAATCGTTACATCCCCCAGTGGAAACCTAGTGTGAGAGAGAACAGGAAACAATGAGTGTTAGAATAGATTGGCTGGGGGTCTCTTCTGGCAGAACGGTGGCTGGGCCTAAGGTTGGGAAGATCCTATAGTACTTGTTTGGTATAAATGTTCATAAAACACTTTTTTTTTTTTTTTTTTTTTTTTTCTGAGCAACCTCTGATTGCAAAAATATATAACAGTGATCAAATTATATATATATATATATATATATATATATATATATATATATATATATATATATATATACACACACATACAGTGGCTTGCGAAAGTATTGACCCCCCTTGGCATTTTTCCTATTTTGTTGCCTTACAACCTGGAAATAAAATTGATTTTTATTTGCATTTCATGTAATGGACATACACAAAATAGTCCAAATTGGTGAAGTGAAATGAAAAAAATAACTTGTTTCAAAAAATTATAAAAAATAAATAATGGAAAAGTGGTGCGTGCATATGTATTCACCTCCTTTGCTATTAAGCCTCTAAATAAGGTCTGGTGCAACCAATTACCTTCAGAAGTCACATAATTAGTTAAATAAAGTCCACCTGTGTGCAATCTAAGTGTCACATGATCTGTCACATGATCTCAGTATATATACACCTGTTCTGAAAGGCCCCAGAGTCTGCAACACCACTAAGCAAGGGGCACCACCAAGCAAGCGGCACCATGAAGACCAAGGAGCTCTCCAAACAGGTCAGGGACAAAGTTGTGGAGAAGTACAGATCAGGGCTGGGTTATAAAAAAATATCCGAAACTTTGAACATCCCACGGAGCACCATTAAAGCCATTATTAAAAAATGGAAAGAATATGGCACCACAACAAACCTGGCAAGAGAGGGCCGCCCACCAAAACTCACGGACCAGGCAAGGAGGGCATTAATCAGAGAGGCAACAAAGAGACCAAAGATAACCCTGAAGGAGCTGCAAAGCTCCACAGCGGAGATTGGAGTATCTGTCCATAGGACCACTTTAAGCCGTACACTCCACAGAGCTGGGCTTTACAGAAGAGTGGCCAGAAAAAAAGCCATTGCTTAAAGAAAAAAATAAGCAAACACGTTTGGTGTTCGCCAAAAGGCATGTGGGAGACTCCCCAAACATATGGAAGAAGGTACTCTGGTCAGATGAGACTAAAATTGAGCTTTTTGGCCATCAAGGAAAACGCTATGTCTGGCACAAACCCAACACCTCTCATCACCCCGAGAACACCATCCCCACAGTGAAGCATGGTGGTGGCAGCATCATGCTGTGGGGATGTTTTTTATTGGCAGGGACTGGGAAACTGGTCAGAATTGAAGGAATGATGGATGGCGCTGAATACAGGGAAATTCTTGAGGGAAACCTGTTTCAGTCTTCCAGAGATTTGAGACTGGGACGGAGGTTCACCTTCCAGCAGGACAATGACCCTAAGCATACTGCTAAAGCAACACTCGAGTAGTTTAAGGGGAAACATTTAAATGTCTTGGAATGGCCTAGTCAAAGCCCAGACCTCAATCCAATTGAGAATCTGTGGTATGACTTAAAGATTGCTGTATACCAGCGGAACCCATCCAACTTGAAGGAGCTGGAGCAGTTTTGCCTTGAAGAACGGGCAAAAATCCCAGTGGCTAAATGTGCCAAGCTTATAGATACATACCCCAAGAGACTTGCAGCTGTAATTGCTGCAAAAGGTGGCTCTACAAAGTATTGACTTTGGGGGGGTGAATACTTATGCACGCTCAAGTTTTCTGTTTTTTTTGTCTTATTTCTTGTTTGTTTCACAATAAAAAATATTTTGCATCTTCAAAGTGGTAGGCATGTTGTGTAAATCAAATGATACAAACTCCCAAAAAATCAATTTTAATTCCAGGTTGTAAAGCAACAAAATAGGACAAATGCCAAGGGGGGGTCAATACTTTCGCAAGCCACTGTATATATATATATATATATATATATATATATATATATATATATATATATATATATATATATATATATATACACACACACACACACATACATATTTTAAATCTGTATTTTTTACATTTATTCTGGTCTGTACCACATGCTGTATGTCTAATCATGTTGATCCTTGTGTCAAATGGAAGTCCATTTTGTGACCTTTCATTTGATATAGAACACTTGCGTCTACTACACTCACGCAAGAGGTTATACATAAAAAATTAAAACTGTACAAAACAGTTAAAAATTGGGCTGAGTGTAAAGCGTTAAATAGAGAGGGTAATTGATATGTTGGTGGGACTTAACGAAGAGCAGCCCTAGATCCTACCCCCCAGGCAATACATACAGGTTGCAAAATAAATTGTGGATCCATGGCTGTATATTCAAACTTAATGGCAAAACAAATGCAATCAAAATAAATTGTTGTTTTTAAAGAAAAGCAGCACAATCCATTTTTTTCACCATTTATTTATTTATTTATTTATTTATTTTACTGTTGTTAGATTTATGGCTATAACTCTTTAACTATAAAGGTTACAGGTACATGTCCTACATGAAATTAATTCACACACACTAAGAAAATGGGTCTTGTGCTTTCAATGTCGTCATGTCTCTTCTTTTGTAAAGATGTAAGTTAGAATGTTTGTAAGTGAGAATCTTTTGTAAGTGAGAATGTTTGTTTACTGCGCCAAGGTAGGTCTGTATTATAACATTGTAAGCAGTAAAATTGCAAAACACTTGCATTCATGGCTGTCTTCTTACAGGTACAATACCGGAAATACATGAGAAGGACCTCATTTTAAGGCTGTCAGTCACAGTAAAATGATTTAAAGGGCCAGGTTGCCAGCGGGATATTTAATATTAGGTGGACCCTATAGAGTTAATAAGAAAAGTTGCTTAATTTGTCATTTCCTTATTTCAATGACCATTAAAGTGTTGGTACAGTAGCTGGAGGCTATGAACAAATTACTGTTGCAACAGAGTTGATCAGTTCTGATTATAATGCATGCAGTATCCCATCTGGACCAAACAGAAAAACATCTTTTAGGCTTCCATTTTGCATCCCACATGAAGTATGGTTTGGGGATCAATCTTTGATTGTGGGCTCATGACCAATGAAACTCCAAAACTGGTCTCCAAAATCAGGTTTTAACAGAAAAATGGAAATAGAATTAAATAGAACCAAATTTAAAGGTGCTCTTAATGAAAGCTATGTTTAATTTCACAACTTCTTCATAGCAGAGTTTTTATTTTATTTTCATTTATTAAACCTCAAAAAGCTCAAAAAGCTCAGGCCTTTTATTTGGTAAGCTTTGGTGTTTGGATGAGTTAGTTGAGAGGAAAGCTTTGCTTTATATTTTATCAGAGGTTTAATTAGAAAGATGAAAAGATGGAGATGATTCCAGCTGTTTGTTCTTCAGGTCTTGTTGAATAATAAGTATAAACTCAGTAATAATCTGCATTAGAGGTCATTTTTTTTAGCTCCTGCTGCGTTTAACAGCTCCAGCTCGTACATAGCAAATACCTTGTATGCAGCACAGTACATAACAGAAATATTTAATTCCAAATTATACATGAAAAAAGAGGATAACCTCATAAATATGTAATAGCATAAGGAGTGTAAAGCCAGTATCAGCATTGAATGATTGTACTGTAAGCTATACATACTATAAAAGTAAAACGCTGCTTCTTACAATGGAATTTGGTACAGTAAGTGTAAAAACTCTTGGTACACCTGTTTTTAACATAGACTCTTGCATCTAATCTGTGTCTATAGTTTTCCCCTGACAGCTGATTAGCTTAATCAGCACTGCATTTTTCTGTATCCTGACATTTCTGAAACTGAATATATGAAAAATAAAAATTGGGACACTAGCAAAGCAATTTATTCCACAAAGTTGATTCGATTTAAAAGCTTGTATAAACACTGTTCTTAGAATTGCACTCAGTTATTTCAACTACAAGGTAAAAAGCAGTTCAGTTGTTATGTTTCAGTTTAGTTTAATTTCAGCCTAAGCAGAAAGAAATTAAAGGCTCCCATCAAGGTATTAATAATAATATTGTGTACTTCTTCTGCACTATGTATTGTGAGGTGTCTTTTATAAAAATCTAGAAAACAAGATCACAACACTAGAGGTGTGCCAAGTAACAAGTATAAAGAAGTATACGTGGTAGCTTGTTAAGCCCGCCGCACACAGCCTGATTCAAGCAGGATGGTTGGTTGGTTCTAACGCTACGGCTGTCAAGAACATCCTGGAGCGATTCGACAAAATGCCAAATGTGTTTCCCACAACCTGGCTGGCACGGGAGAGCTGGTAGTTGTAAACTCTCTGTTCAGATCAGAGGTTTCAGTGTGGGTAGGGTTTAAGGATATATTCCTTCAAGGGAAATGCCTCATTAGCAACTATGAAGTAGACAAGTTTTCTCTCATCACCAGGAAGTGATCTTGGGTCAGGTATATTTGCCATTCTATTTTGGAGGGATTCCTGCAGGGAGCATCCTACAAATACTCCCCCATTTGATACACAGCTGTTTGCCCCCATATCAACAAACAGAAACTTGTAATCTTAATTAACTAGCGCCATCATAACAACACTAAATGAATGCTTGTAATTAAAGCATTGAGATCCAGACCTTAGTAGTGGTCGGATGGTGACATGATTCCCATCCAGCGCCCCAATACAGTTCAGCATTTTCTATCTCTCCTGAAATTCATTGATGACTAACTACCAGTCCTCAGAGGTGTTTGGACACTGAGAGTAAAAATATAGGCTATCATTATTTTGTGTTGAGATGTTTTTAAATTTTTTTACTTAGTTTTTATTATTATTATTATTATTATTATTATTATTATTATTATTATTATTATTATTATTTAGCTTCACGCAGATGTTCAGTTAATAGTACAAGTTTCCGATTGCGTTTTTTTTTTTTTTTTTTTTTAATAGGATAGGCTATAGAGTAGATCACACTATTTTGCTGTTGATATTTCAAACAAACTTGCAAGCCAGAAAAATAGTAGCTATATCATGGTAGGTAGTCTAATCTTACCTGAGACAAGTAGTTGTGGTGATGAGCAACGCTGTAGTAAATCAATGCAATTTGTGAAGCGACTAAGTGTTTTTTTTTTTTTTTTTTTTTAACAAATAAGTTCTAAGCCTGAAAAGCACATTTGTGACTTAACCCCCCCCCCCCCCCCCACCCCCCCCCCCCCCCACCCCACTGTAAATAAATATATGTAATAAATATATATGGTTATTACTTATATATAAAACATTATTAATAGATGTTAAAAACTATGGCACTATTGGTTGTGTGTCTGTAAAAAGAGATGAAATGAGTCAAAATGTATTCACATTTGGTTCAGGTTTTTCAATGTTACTAATGGCTACCACTAAACATCCAATGTTTATGCATACACGCACAGATATATGTGGTTTAATTACCATTATATATCATAAGTATCCCATATTTTACTGTAAAGGTTATGTATATAATCACACGCATGTAATGAAAAGCATTATTCAGATGCTGGGGGCACAGTAGAATGTAAAGAGCAGTACTAAACACATTTCTAATAAGATAGTGGAAATCCTTTAAGCAAATAATGTACCTTATAACTAGATATGCTAGATTTGCTACCTTGGTAGATTTTTGTACTGGCATTTATCACTTCACAAAGAAAAATACTATTGCTTTTAACTTGAAAAACATTCAAATACACATTTACTTAATGAACTGTGTCTGCTAAAACAGTATCTAATATTCAGTAACTAGTTATAACATCGACAATGCCACTGGAGCAACTTGGAGAACAACAAAGAAGGCCTTCTAAAAATGAATTACAATATTTATCGTTCCTATATACCTCTTCAATTTTAAGATATCAGTAACTGGAAAGGATTACCAACTGCAGTAAACATTAACTATAGGCATTTACTAACTCTCAGTTTTAAAACTTAGCTATGGTTCTTTAACATAACACAGTGGAATGATCACAGCATCATGTAGTAACTGTAGGACAGTATTGCACATGTGAAAACTTTAACGATAAAGTCAAAACTAGAATGCTTTAAATTTAAAACTGGTTAATAGACTAGCAAGCGTTGGCAAAATCAGTTTTTTTATACAGTGCAGAACTCATTTATTTTAACATATTGTTTAGGGACTTTGCGATAACTTCATTGTGGATAGTAGTATCTACACATATCGACTTTAACAATCCAAAGCAAATTTGCACCATTGTTACATATTTTCTAAGAAGTCTGACATAAACAATTTTGGTTGCTACCTAATTAACCCCTTGTAAAAAAATAAAAAATAAATAAAAAAATTACACAAACTGCTTAACCTACAGGTACCATGGTAGCAGGTGCAGTTTACATAGCCTCAGAGTTTCTGATCGCATCACAAATTCCAAATTTCCTAAATCCATTGATGGAAATTAAGCAAATTTGCTTCATTACTCGCTGCCATTCTCATATTCACTTTGACATCTGACACATTCTTTACCTTGTCCAGCAGGTGCTTTTTAACCTGTGCTGCATACCACCAGTCTGTCAGAGGGCAGGACTGCACACTGTGTGCAACACTCTGATTGGTGAAAGTATTATTGGCGATCCAATCCAAACCGCAAATAAAGCAAAAATAAATTCCACTCCAAAATGTCCCGTTATTCAGTGTGTCAATGAAAATATTGAAGGAAGGCTGGTGTTGTTATGCTTTTCATTTAAAACCGGACATTAGTGCACCCCTAGGTTGCAACCCTAGTATAAATATAGGAATTTCCCAGTACAGTTTACAGCATGCATAAACACAAGAGCAGCAAGAAAAAAGGTCTGGCCTAAAATAACACTGTGTAACAATTATTTTTTTTGTTTATTTCTTAATTGCTTATGCCTCAAAAGTATAGAAAATGGCTATTATTCCCCACAAACTTTGCTTTTGTCACCAGGACAGTGATATTTCAAAATATCACTATTTCCAATGGGAAAATGGGCAAATGTGTGTCTTTTCGTTCACATAAAGTCAGAAAAAAACAACATATGAATCCAATTAACATGTATTTATACTAAAGTAATACAAAAATGACTACAAAAGATTTAGAAGCGAGTAGTTTTTCGAGATTTACGATTATACTGTATTTACTGTCCTGGTCACAAAAGCAAAGTTTGTGGGGAATAATAGCCATTTTCTATACTTTTGAGGCATAAGCAATTAGGAAATAACACTTACTATCCAGGAACAAAAATTGTGTTACATAGTGTAATTGATGAACATGGACAGGGATACTTGTAGTTGGCTTTTCTCTAGCACTTTATGCTGTGGCCAAGTGAAGTACGTGACTGGAGGTAATTGCAAGGCACAGGTTTTTGTTAGGCTACAAAAGCCACTCATTGTCATTCTTGTGGAGAGTACTCTATACAGCTTTCCTGGCAATTATAGATGACCGCCAATGGTCATAAATATTGATTCCCAGGGGACTACAAGGGCTCTAATCCACAAAGGATTGTAGAGGGTGGAAATTATTGCCCCACTAAGTCCAGTCTTGTAGAAGAAAAGTCTGGTTCTTTATTCCCTGACTAATTTCTTTAGAAGGATTTTCTTTCTTGCATTGTTCAAATATATTACAGTTTTAAAAGTACAGCTCCTACTAACATGAGTAGCATGGCAAGTGAACTATGTACAATACTGGTTCAGTCTATTCAGTTGTGAAATGCTTCCCTAACGAGATGAAGATGCGGTGACAGATGTTTGGAAGAGCCCTGTTGACCAATGCACTCATGTCAGTAGCAGTTTCATAGGGAAGAGGGTCTCACCCTGGAGAAATCAAATCTACCATGCAAGTTGACAACCCAAAGCCCAGAATACTAAATTAACAAAGGTTCGTATATCAAATAAAATGTTGAGAGAAATAAAAGTGAATAACGCAATTTCAGTTTAATTTGTTATGCATACTTCTATGTTGTGCTTCTCCATCAAACCTAAAATATTAATTTAAGATCAATTTAAGATTGCCCACATTTAATTTATCATTGAACCAGAAGCAAGGAGAGTGCATCAGTATAATTGTATCCCAAAATACCTTACATGCACTGTAGATATTACTGATGTCTGTAAACATACAAATGTAATACTAATGTAAAATGTAACCACTCATCAAAAGTCCACAGGGAAAGTCTCACCACATGAATGTTAAATTAAAACATAAAGGTAGCAATATGATGACTGTATTGAATATACAAATGGAAAGCATGCATTTCTACTGTCATTGGAGTTGGAATGACATTAGGTCAGATCATTTCATTTCACTTCTCCCTCGAGTGTGTAGAATGTAATAATGCAGATAATCCAGGTATCTATAGGAATGTATATACACTTTATGGAACCTATACCTTTGTATAGGCACAGCCATGTATCTATTATATTATAAGGCTTACCTGTCAAAGGCCATCTCTTTTACATGTTGCACTTTGGTGTCTGAAACCCAGCAGGGTAAACCAATCAGCATGTATCACTTTCTGCAGAGGTGGCAGTTCTGACACTATGCACATCAACTCCATTAAAGGGAGAGCTTTCCACGCAGAAGGAAGCAACCCCTGATGCGGCTGGCATAAAGTTTGTACAACACAGCCATCCATCACAAAATGTTTTCATTCTGTCAGTTCCATGGAGACAACAAAGACAAATTGTTTTGTTCTTAAACTCAGCACAGTGAATAGGTAACTTACAAGGCATAAGGAGAGTATACAACCAGTATAAAAAAGTCAGAAGACAAGGGAATGTGACTGGAAATTAACAAGGAGAGCTAAAAATATGAGACACAAGGATTATGTTATATTTGACAAGGGGAAAGTTAGTCCCAGTGTTATGCTTAGACTATGAAAAATAAAATATCACCTTGATAAAACTAGAACATTCTGTATTAATTTTAAAGAACAAAACCCATGTAATGCCTGCAAACTACTGGTACTAGATGACAACTTCACATAAGCTGAAAAAAGTTTGATTTGCAAATGCTGCTTGCATATATTATTCAACAACAAGACCAAATAAACCTGTCACTTGTAAGACAATTTAATTACAGGTTTTGTTAACTGTGTTAATGAAGAAGCATGCATACTTTAAAATGAATGTGGCTTTAACTGATAAATTACAAAGAGCTGTGCTTCATGCATCTATTGTTCTGTGAACAGTAGACAGTTATATTTTCACTAGTAGGTCAGAGGGGACAGTTAAGTCAATACACGTAAATTAAAACCAATGTGAGTTTATATATATATATATATAAAACACATTTTTACAGCATGCCATACCTCAACCAGATACACACTCCGGAAGATCATACTAACAACTACTGGAGGCAACTTTTAAAAAACTGTAGACGTTCACATAACAGAACATAAAAAAAGGAGATGATAAAAGGATGGCTAGTACCAGTAAACTTTTACCCTGAATGTAATTTACAACACCCTGTGGTTGTGCCCATATAAGCTAAGCTGGATTAATCTACAATAATATTCGGATAGTGATGTGCAGTTTGATTCTTTTTACTGACTCGATTTGTTTGATTCATTCAGTTTTGTGAATCAATTCAAAAGATGTGTTTGTTTGATTCAGTGATTCACTAACACGAAATAAATACATCTTGCTGAATTACTTGGCTATGAAAATTAGTTTGAATGAAAAAATGTGGTAGCAAGGATCATTTAAGATAAGACTGTTCACTTGGTGGGCCACACCATAAAAAAATAAATAATTAAATATATATATATATATATATATATATATATATATATATATATATATATATATATATATATATATATATATATATATATACACACACAGCTCTGGAAAAAATTAAGAGACCACTGCAAATTTTTCTTAAATCAGCATCTCTACATGTATGGCAGCCATTCCATTCCAGTGTCTGTTGAATTCCAACACAGGCACACCTCATTCTACTGAATGAGGTACTGATTAGGGGATCACCTGAACCAAATCTTATTTAATGAGGAAAAGTATAAAAACCACTCCTGTGGTCATCACTATCCTCTTGCAATAGGACCAGCTGGATGGCAAAACAGTGCTAGTAGTACCTCAAAAGTAATTGGAATCAAAAAATAACTATTGACCATGCCCAAAGAGTTGAAAAGGAAAGTTTTGAGTGAGGAAAAGAAGGGTTCAATTCTGGCTTTACTGGCAGAGGGATACAGTGAGCGTCGGGTTGCTTCCATCCTTAAAATTTCAAAGATGGCGGTTCATAAGAACAAGGTCAAGCACCACACATTGGGGACAACAAAGCTACAGACCAGCAGAGGGCGAAAACGACTCTCCACTGACCGGGATGACCGCCAACTCATTCGAATGTCACTCAGCAACCATAGGATGACATCAAGTGACCTACAAAAAGAATGGCAAACGGCAGCTGGGGTGAAGTGCACGGCGAGGATGGTTCGAAACAGGCTCCTAGGGGCAGGGCTGAAGTCGTGCAAAGCTAGAAAAAAGCCCTTCATCAATGAAAAGCAAAGAAGAGCCAGGCTGAGGTTTGCAAAAGACCATAAGGATTGGACCGTAGAGGACTGGAGTAAGGTCATCTTCTCTGATGAGTCCAATTTTCAGCTTTGCCCAACACTTGGTCGTCTAATGGTTAGACGGAGACCTGGAGAGGCCTACAAGCCACAATGTCTTGCACCCACTGTGAAATGTGGTGGAGGATCAGTAATGATCTGGGGGGTGCTTCAGCAAGGCTGGAATCGGGCAGATTTGTCTTTGTGAAGGACGCATGAATCAAGCCAAGTACAAGGTTGTCCTGGAAGAAAACTTGCTTCCTTCTGCTCTGGCAATGTTCCCCAACTCTGAGGATTGGTTTTTCCAGCAGGACAATGCTCCATACCACACAGCCAGGTCAATCAGGGTGTGGATGAAGAACCACCAGATCAAGATCCTGTCATGGCCAGCCCAATCTCCAGACCTGAACCCCATCGAAACCTCTGGAATGTGATCAAGAGGAAGATGGATGGTCAAACAAAGCCAAGCTGCTTGAATTTTTGCGCCAGGAGTGGCATAAAGTCACCCAACATCAATGTGAAAGACTGGAGGAGTGCTTGAAAATCAGGGTTATTCCACCAAATATTGATTTCTGAACTCTTCCTAAGTTAAAACATATTGTGTTGTTTAAAAACGAATATGAACTTATTTTCTTTGCATTATTCGAGGTCTGACAACACTACATCTTTTTTGTTATTTTGACCAAATAAATGCTCCAAATGACAATATTTTTTTTTTGGAATTTGGGAGAAATGTTGTCAGTAGTTTATAGAATAAAACAAAAATGTTCATTTTACCCAAACACATAACTATAAATAGTAAAACCAGACAAAATGATAATTTTGAAGTGGTCTCTTAATTTTTTTCAGAGCTGTATATATATATACACACACACACACACACACACACACACACATCATAATGTATCTGAAAATGTCTATAGAAATTGTACATAGGCCAATATACTCAAATATACTACTTTACACACATTAACGAGAAGGAGTATTTTACTTTCAATGGAAATCTCAAACAGTAAAAATAAAGATGTCAGAGATGTAACAGTGTCTCGCTCATGTTGGGAAGCCCTATGCTGGTGGAGACAAACCTCCCACCTGCGTGTAGTGATGGGAGTGGTACCCAGCCGTCAAGTGGTGACAACAGATGCATCCAACCTGGGCTGGGGTGCGGTCTGGGCAGGCAGAGGAGTCAGTGGGTCCTGGACAGGCCGCTGGACATCCCTGCACATGAATAGGCTGTGTACCTTGCTCTCCAGCATTTCCTTCCTGTGCTCTAGAACAGACATGTCCTCGTGTGCACCGACAACATGTCAGTAGTGGCGTACATGAACCACCAGGGTGGGCTTTGGTCCCTGGGGTTAGACCGCATAGCCTTTTGGCTGCCGATCTGGGCACAGAAGCATTTATTGTCCCTCGGGATTGTTCATCTCCCCAGAATGGTGAACTGGGCAACGGACCTCCTCATCTGTCAGAATGGCAACTCCACCCTCAGGTGGTGTAGCACATTTGGGATCACTTTGGGGAAGCCCAGGCCGATGTCTTTGCCTCGGTAGAGATGACTCATTGCCCCCTGTGGTTCGCCCTCCACCATTGTAGTGGTCCACTAGGCTTCGACGCCCTAGCCAACAAATGGCCCAAAACACTTTTATACGCTTTCCCGCCAATACCGCTGCACCCTGTCTTCCTCGAGAAGGTCAGGAGAGAGAAAGTGACAGTTCCCCTGGTGGCCCCTAGATGGCCCAGGAGAATCTGGTTTTAAAACCTTTGCCAGCTGCTGCAGGGCAAACCCTGGGATATCCTGCTGCAAATGGATCTACTCAGTCAGGCGCAAGGCACCCTCTGGCACCCAGAACTGGGCTCTGGCTGTGGGTCTGGCCCCTGAACGGGACAGTCTGCACAGGGCTCTCAGACATGGTAGCTAGTGCACTGCAGAATGCTAGGGCATCCTCAACAAGAGCATTATATGCTTACAAATGGAGGTATTTTCAGTGTTTCAAGTGTTGCATGGGCAGAGGTCATCTACTGCCCCATAACAATTATTTTGTATTTTCTGTAAGATCTGCTAGAGGTGGGCAGATCCTCCTCTAGGCTGAAAGTGTACTTGGCAGCTATATCTGCATGACAACTCCCTATAGACTCAGTTTACCCTGGAGTCCATATTCTAACGACCCGATTTTTAAAAGGTTCTTGGTGACTGCGTCCCCCAAGAAAGAACATCCTCCCCGAGTGGAGTCTAGACATGGTACATAGTGATATAATGATATAATGAGGCCGGCCTACCCCCACCTGGGGGGGTGGCCACGCATTCTACTTGAGGGGTGACCACATCATGGGCGCTCTTTCGAGCCGCATCATTGACTGACATTTGTACTGTGGCTAACTGGGCTACTAGTTAATTAATGTGGTAGATTCCTCTACGCCTTTATTAGGCACAAGAGTCCTTGTGAGTGCACAGGTGCACCACCAACACTAGTTGGTGGTAGCGAGGTGTCCCTCGTATGCTGTCCGGTCACGCTTCCTTGCAAGGGCTCCAGTATACTTTCACAAAATTATTGGTTAGTGGTCATCTTCTAACTGAAAGGGAATGTTGGGTTGCTTGCTGTAACCCTGGTTCCCTGGAAGAGAAGACAAACACCAAACCTTGCAAACCTCGTATCACTCGCATTCGCAGGTTTGATGCAAAAGAGGAAGTGGGCTTCGCGGAATGAATACTTATTCCCTCAGCAGTCAGGACCGAGGATGTCACTGCACGGAGTCCATCTTTTCCGGGACAGCTTTGAAGATTACATAATTGTGTCTTCGTTGAATAACTTCAGAGCTTGATGAGTTGAGAGCGATGCGATTGAAGAGAGAAAGAGCGAATCCAGAGAGCATTACGAAAATCCTTGTTTTGAGTTTAAATAACATAATGTATAGGCGTTCCCTTGTACTGTAAACCAGTCCTTGTCTGTCCTTCCATTGGTTCACAGTATTTGATGGACGACTGCATGTCACACAAAAGTGTGTGTGTAGAAATTTAAGTTAGGGTTAGGGTTAAGGTTAGGGTTAGGGTTAGAAATTGAAGTTATCCACCTATTTCATTATCCAAGGATTTTACATTTATCATTTAAACCTATTCAATATAACTTTAGTTACATTCATTAGAAAAGAATATACATTTCAGTTTCATTCTCTTTACAAAATTATGATTACAAGCATATAAAACACATCAGAATAGAAAGGATAATATGTAAAAACAGTTACTAGTTTATAATATTCATTTAAAACACAATACACCCTTCAGGTTTATTGGGAAACTTACTTAAAATAACTATTAAACTTGTGTCTAAAAGTTATGTAATTAAAAATGATTCTTAAAGCATTTAAACTAACTTTTACAACAATAATGGTACAGCTGCATAGTCACTATAGCTTCCCTAAGTTTTTGACACCTTAGGAGGCTAGACAATCAGATAGCATTTTGGAATGCATGTTCTGGAATTGGTATTAACAACTCATTTACCACAGTATGTCACACAACTAAATCTCTGGGAAATGCTTATATTGAAATTAATTTAACCATGAATTTCCTAGACAATCATATACATACAAAACTGTACAACTGAAACAATGTAAATAATTATTTTTTTTTTTTTTTTTAAATAAATGGGTTTATATTGTCAACATAACAAAGCACATATACACAACCAGAGCTATGCGTTTACACACAGACATACTATAATCAAAATGACATGAATAAATACACATTTGAACAGGAATGGCTTCATTTACAATTGTTTACAAAGTGTAAGTGCTGGCACAAATCACACAGATCCTGCGCTTTTCAAAATATGCAGTGCACTTACCACATTGTCTGTCTTTGCTGCATGAGAATCATGTTTGTTAAAACTTGCAGTAATTCCAAACAGTTAGTCCTCCTTTTTCAGTGATCCATTTGCAATGAGTTTTGGGGTAACAATGAATTTCTTAAAAAAACAAGTGTAAACTTATAGTTACTAGTGCAGACAGACAGACTGGTTTCGTGAGCTGTCAAGGCTGATTGATGGGCTTGACAAATAAATGTCAACAGACAGCTCAACTGAGGAATACAGACTGATATAATCAAACTTCAATATGGCGGCAAGTCCTGACTGATAAACACAAATATACTGCAACATTTAATTATTATACTATGTTTTATATGTATCGGTCAATCTGACCACTCCTGGTCAGAATTGGTATGACAGTATTTTATCTTGCTAATTTCTGCAGCTGCGTGATTCTTTCTTTGTCAGAGTAATTATTACATATATTTTGGAAAAGTCAAGAAAGCACAACTGCTTATCTTAAGCACATGCACAGCATTTTAAATTTAAATTCCAAAAACAGTCAAAATGACCGGCTTGGTCGTTCTAGTGTTAAAGAATAATGGATTATATTATAAATCTAAGCTTCATGGTTCCCCTGTGGCAATATACATGACCAGACTTATATAATCAAAGACAAGCTTCAAACTGAATTAGTTGATATCCCAAGACTGAAATACATAATCGGATGTGCTGGTATGTTTCTGTACTGAAGCTCCTGGACTAAATTGTTCCTCCTGGAGTGACTTCTTAGCCTTCTGTTATATTTTTAGAATACTCAGCATTGCACGTACACTCTGGATAGCTGCAGCGGCTCGAGACTATTAGCATCTTTGTCAATTGAAAGAAATTACTTGACAGGATACTCAGCTCTCCATATTAAATTAATTTTTAGAGTCTATCCGGTAAAGGATTGCATCCAGGTTTTCTTATAGCTTGTTAAGCAATCATATTTCATACACTTACACAGTTAAGTTATATTTTTGTGCATAGCATACCTTATTGCAATGCACCCAAAGCATCCATGTATCTGTCATTGTGTCAGCAGCCGTACATTTCTAGGTTAATGAAGTCTTTAAGCAAATCAGCTGCCTACCACCTATCCCAATGTAACCTACTGACTGAGGCATTTTATATGTTATTTGAACATTTTATTTTCAGGACAGATGGCTATTTTTTTATGGAGCCTGAGGGTTAATGAAATATAATAACCTGATCAAAATGTGGTATTCTGAGCTGACAGGTGTTATGAAACCCACACATGTGGCTTTACACCCACATGCCGTGAAATAAATAGCATCTGTTTTTTGCTAGTGCTTTGTGATGCTCAATGTACAATAACATAAGGCTCTGATTTGATCCTAGACACTTATCCCCTTCTCAGATTCACTTTTCCATTAATTCCTTTTGAACAGACTTGTATTATTTAAGAGGGAAAGAAATCTGTTAAGTGCTTGTGTTCATAACTGTGCTAATGAATGGTCATTGAATATATCATATGGATGGTTGTTTATTTGTTAATCAATTGCAACGTCAAAATGCTAGCTTATCCATTTCGAGTAGAGCAATGTGGTGGAAGGTAACATATTATGAAATTATTTTGTAGTGGCATTCAAAGTCAAGCATTTTATCACACGCTTTCACTGTGCTCACATGTCATAACTTTAAAATGAAATTTGCTATATCTTAATGGAAGATTTTCACAGGTCTTTTATGTTTTCAGAATAATAAGTATAATAATAATATTGTAAACCTGTTCAGATGCTTGACTTTGAAGCAGCAATACACTGTATTCTATGGATTTTCTGTAGCCTATCCTTTCGGCCACCATTTGTTTTCCTTTGTTAATATTTTCAAGTATTTTCAACAACTTTAACTATTTCAAAAAAGTAACACAGTTAGACTCCTACGATAGGACAGTTATTACTTTTTGTAAATTAAATATTTAATGATAAGCACAGACCAGACAGTTTGGCTTTTTAATTGTTACTAACAATCTACATCTTTGAAAAAAAATAAATAATAAATAAAACTTTGCTATTCTGGATAGAGAATTAGTGAAGGATCCTTACACAGTAAAGTAGTACAACACTCTACATGTACAAACTAACAGTGAATTAAGCAAATTAAAAAACAAATGTTAAGGGAGCCCTGTACTATCTTGCCAAAACCATCCAGGGAATAAACTAGTTACAAATTGGTGAAGAGGGTAAAGAATGAGTGAACACTAATGTGATAAGTATGTCTATACTCTGCTTCATACGACAGGGGTAAAATGAAGATTAAGTGCTCCACATGGATTTCCAAATAATATTCCAATTGAAAAGCACTTGTGTGCCCTACAGTTCTGCTTGGTCGGGTATCTCTGATAACAAAAGAGCTGCACAGATTGCACACACTCCATGATGGCAAAGCTGCGGCTTCTCTATTATGCGGGAGTCTAAAAAGGGGAATTATTTCACGGCAACATTTTCTAACTAGCTACGGGCAATACTGCAGTGAAGTGATGCTCCTAACTGAAGGGTATCTCCACAAGTGTGGCAATTCAGTAGCTGGAACTAGAGGTCTATTTGCATGCACTTAACTTACAAGCCACATGGAATGGGAGCTAATACACCATCACACATATCTGTCTCTCATAGCCCAGCTACTGTAGTGATCCTAACTTAAACCACGTGTGCTTATCTAGTGCTGGACTCAAAAGCAATGACAAAGCCACATGTAGGAATGCAATCAAGCAAGGGCCCAACCTAGACGACAAGCCAACTTCAATAGCTACGTGAACAGCCAGAAACTAGTGTCTGAAAGTCTGGGACTAGTGCAACAAATCACCCCACTAAATTAGACCAATTATAGATTTTACAGGGGCCATGTTCCTAGACCTGTTACAATACCAGGACACTATGTTGAGGCAACAATACATTCATGTATGGTTACATGTAAAATGCCTTGCAGTCCTCTAGATTTTTCTGTTCACTTGCAGAAGCTGCCTAGTTTTACAAAATGTAAAATGTGGGCAGCTGTTGAGTCTATTAGAATTTTACACTGAATTTGTACATATGGATTTAAAACAATATTCAAGATAATAACGTCAAACACAAAAACCTCCTCATTCTGGAACACTAAATTGCTTGTCTTTACCATGTACAACTTACTGAATTCTGAACTCTTCCCTATTTATAAAAATACTGATTGAGATCGGAGCCCCCTGTTTCCAGATTGTACATATTTAGGCATGCTTATAATCAAGGAATGTTAACTGTTTAGGAATAACACAATCCTGTTTTCCATTACCTGAATTGTGAGCAAAAATGTGTGAATCATCTTATTCACTTCACTATTAAACAGGAAGCCAGTTTACACTTTTTTTTATATTATTTATTTATTTATTTATTTATTTAATTTATTTTTTTTACAAAATTTCTTTAACACAATATTAAATCTGTAATGAAAGGATTGCTCCAGGTGATGACTAAGATTGAAGAGTTTGTGAAAAGTTAATCAGATGCGTATGGGTCACATGTCTGTCAGCCATGAACCATGATTGACTGTAATAACGAATGTACAGTGTGTTTAGAGAGCCGCAGGAAGCAATTTTACAATTTTACAACCAGCAGGGTTTTAACTTCTCAGCAACCTTTGTTGATTTTGTCCCAGAGAAGCATATGACAGAGTTTATCCTTTAATACTTTTTCATAGCTGAATATTTGAAAGATTATACAGTATTTTGACCTTCTACTGTATATATTTGCATAAGTATTTCAGCAGTGGAAAAATTCAGGCTATTACATTTCTCTGCAAATAACCCCAAATGTTTTTGTATATATGATGTAAAGCCTTTTTCAGTTAGACTTTCTATATGATATTTACCTCTACATGAAAATGTAATAAACTGTCACCAAAAACAACGTACTGTAGAGTTAAAGCGTACTGCTCATTTGAGTTATTTTAATCCAAATCACAATCCAAAATCACTACACAATGAGGCACATTGTCAGTGTGCTTAAGAAAGGGACAGGGCTGTGTGGCACAGGGTGTTCAGGAGAGGAGTAGGGGACCTTGTAGAAGGATACTCTCATCAAATCCACACCTGACTGTCTATGCAAGTCACATGGTCTCATTACAACTAAAACACTAGAGTGAGTACAATTTACAAACAAAAAGTTATTTGGTACTCAGAAGCAGCAGGAACCATGAATCTCTGATATATCTGCATATTCTAAATGAAAGTATAAAATATAAGCAAGCAATTTAAATATTTTCAACAAAAGAAAAAAGGGACCACTGATAATATAGTTAATGCTATTAAGAAGAAAGAAAATGAATGTAACACTTTGTTTACCACTCCTTAAAAGTAATTAATTGGTCACTCCTGGAAGTAAATAGCATCCTAAAAATTAATAATACTTCATTTCCCACACAAACCAATATAGTCAAGTAGTGATCTCCAATACAGTAACATTTTTGGATTGTCTGCTGACAATAGCTCAGTGCTGTAAAGTCAGTTAATTCTCTGCATCAGAAAATCCAGAATTCACACTGAGACTTTTACTCTGGGGAAGGGAAAAGGACTCTAGCTAATTTTGAAGTGTTGACTCAAGTGTTTTCTGTTTGCTCTGGGGTGGGTATTCAGCGAAATTGGTTGTGGGATTGCTTGCTGCTACCAATTCTCTGCTACTTTCAGTCATAATCTCAAGGGTGATTCAACCCTATCTGGAGACCCAACCAAAGATATCACCTTCCAGAGATGCAGTTTGTGGTCATCACTTTGTCATTTGGTTGGTGCAAAGCATACAATAATTAGTTAATATTGCTAATTTAGCCAATGGACTTACTGTAAATATCAGAATCTTGATGGCGTGCCCTGCGGCCCGACCAGGGTCTGAGGACTCCTCTGCCTGCCCAGGCTGCACCCCAACTGCAGTTGGACACGTCTGTCGTCACCACTTGACAATTGTGTGTCACTCCCATCCTTACACCTTCGCTCAGATGAAAGGCTTGCCGCCACCAGTACAGGGCTTCCCAGCATAGACGAGACATGGTCAGCCGACAGTGTCTGTCTAGCTTGGGGTGTATCTGAAAGGCATTGAGCCACGTTTGGAGCAGGCACATATGGAGTCTGAACCCCAGATGAATGGTTGATGAAGCTTCAGCCATCAGAACCAGTAATTTTGGCACAACACCAGTTGTACTATGGAACCCTGTTGAAACAGGGCCAGACAGTTGTGAATAGCAGCTACTCTGTCATCTGACAGATAGGTTTGCATCATAATGGAATCCAGCAGGAGACCCAAGTAAACTGTACTTCGCACTGGTATTAAAAGGCTTTTGGCACTGTTGAGGGTGAGACCCAGTCTCGCCAAATGCTTTGTCAATATCGCTGTGTGGGCTCTCGCTTGTACCTGTGACTGGGAACAAATCAACCAGTCATCCAGGTAGTTCAACACCCTGATCCCTTGCAGCCGCAAGGGAGCGAGGATGGCATCCATGCACTTTGAAAACATGGGCAGAGCTAATGGTAGCACAGAAAACTCGAATACGCTCCCCTGAAAGGCGAAGCGGAGATATTTCCTGTCCTCTAGACAGATAGGAACATGAAAATATGCTTCCTTCAGGTCCACTGTTGTAAACCAGGCTGGACAGACTGGAGGATGTGGCGATGTGTGACCATCTGGAACCTCCTCTTCATCAAAAACCTGTTGAGGTGTCTCAGGTCTAGGATGGGGCGAAGGCCACCATCCTTTTTTGGCACCAGAAAGTATCTCGAGCCGAATCCCTCTCTTTGAGAGGTGTGTTCTATGAGACAGATGGTTTGTTTGCCTGAGAGCCAAGACCTGGAAAGGGTCATTCACGGATGTGACCATGATCCCTCGAAAGGAAGGAAGTCCACGTGGAACTCCAAACTGGCATGTATGGTGGCGAGCACCCAAGAGTCTGAGGTGCAGGTGCGCCAGTATTGCAGCTGCTGTTGTGAAAAAGGGTGGGTCTGAGGCTGCAGGCTTTCAGGAGCCCTGCTGGGGCTGCTGGGGCTGGGGTGGAGCCTGCTTTGGGGGCTGCCTGGGTTGATTCTCTCCCTACGCGCTAATGCCCTGGTGCCTCAAGTCCAGCATTTCCCTGGCCTTGCGGACAGACAACCTTGGGTATTAGCCGCTGTGGATGCATAAAGTTGATGCCTCAGGTCACCCCATGGAACAGTGGGGACTGTGACTGTCCGGGTTACCTTAGTAACTGCTGGACGCCATTGCTTTCCCCTGTGTCTTGCCGGGGCACGGGAGGGGAGCATTGCAGCCACTTGCCGAGACGCCTCTCTCCTTAAGACAACATTGCAGTAATTGCTCAACCGCTGGCCCGAAAGTATGGCAGGGGAAAAATATACATATTTCAGACAAAAATTAGAAAAAAAAGAGAGAGAGAAAAAAGAGTGAGAGGGGAATTAATGGTTACTGTAGCCTTTTAAGCATTACCTTTAGGCAGACAAATTGTAATATAACAGACATTTTTACTTTATAGAAGTTGTTATAAATCACTCATTAAAAATATTAGTTCTCCATAAGTGTAATACCAAAAGCAGACATGAATAAAATACTTTGGGCTTCATTTGGCCCTTTAAGGCTACATTAAAATAGGAGCTCTCTAACTTTACTTTTTTCTTTGTCCTTATGTACTTGCTTTATTATTGTGTTCTATAAAATGTATCTTCTCTTCTTTCTCCAAATCTCCTGAAACACATGACTATTTTGTTTTTATCTGCATTTACTACCTTTCAATCCCACCTGTCCATTGACTGAAATCATTGGCATCATTAACGTATAGGTTTTTCTCATTTAAATACTGAATAGTTTTTCGGCCACTTTTATGTAAATTGCACTCATTCCACCTGTCAGAAAACAGCAGAAATGGGTCTTATTTTATGATGGAAATAACGTTTGGGATAAGAGTCGAGTTAAAACAGATGGAAACAGCAAGTTTTGGACTGTCGGAAGGCAAAGGGCCAGGGAGAGACATTATTAGGGCTATGTGAAGAGGAAGTAATAACTAGATACAAATTGAGCACAGAGATCATATTAGCCTGATATGTAGGGCCCGGGAAAATTCACAATATCACGAATTTCACAGAAATCGTATTTTCCTTAAGTAGTTTACATTACTCTTCACCTCCTCTGTTCATTTCATACTTTTGTCAGGTAGACACAGCACTACAGTAGCTGTACACAGTCCAGCATCAATGCCGTGCATTTGGTTACTACAGCAACAGAGTCAAACAAATACCGGCGTGATGACACTGTACAATGACGTAACATGCGAGTCAGAGGTGGGAAGTTTAAAATGGTTGTTTAGATATTACTGCATTATTAGCTTATAGTGTATGATTAACATAAACAATGCAGACAGATGACAAATTAAAAAAAGCTACATTCACTTCAAGAGAATGTCGTGTACAGAGCTACGAAAAGGGAACGTTGCATGCAGATGGCGGGATTCTGTTTTGCTCAACCTTCTTGTCTTTTGATCATCTAAGAAAAGGTACTATTGACATAGCATCCTGACAGCGCAGAACACAAAAACAAGGAAAACTAACTTGAAGTTCAGGCTAAACAATTACCGAACAAGCAGGTCACAATCACAGGATTGTTTAAAAAGAGCACGGAAAGTAGATAGTAACGTCAACAGTAATGTTTGAATTAGTGGAAGCCTTTAGTGCAGCAAACATACTGATACAACGGCTGGTGTTTTTTAATGAAAAAATTTACTTTCCAACTGTTTTTCGTACTCTGAACAAAAATAAAAAGTGTCCAGGAAGGATGAGAATGGTCGTAAAACGACAATTCAAACAGTATGAGGAACGTTATGCAAATGAAATGGGTACCTAATTAACATACCCACCGTGCAAAAATCAAAAGGTTTGATGTGGTCGGAATATTTTCTGCCTAATAGGGTTCCGCCTGTTTCAAAGAATCCTAGTGGAGATGGGAATCTATTTCAAACAAGCGCCATCTAAAACAAACCACATGTTCGGACCAAACAGAAGAGCAAGTGACAGTGAAGAGATGCAAAAGTCTACAACATTATATTTATGTGATGAAGTTAAAGAGGATTTAGAGGCAAACACCCTGAGGGGTTATGAATTGCCAGTATAACAGCCATGTCATTCTTTGCACGTTTGTTTGTATGATGTCCTATTATACACTCACATGATATTCACTTCCATATGTGCAACCGGGTACGGAGAATATTTTATGCCTAAATTAAAATGAAATAAATAAATAAATGTCTATATATTTAATTATTTATTTCTATATTTATTCATGAATTTGTTTATTCATTTTGACATAAAATATCTGCCAAAAACAGGTACATGCAATTATAATTTAATAAATACAGAACATACATGCGAAATTAGGCTACATAAAAATTACCTTTAAAAATGAAATATTTTTCTCTGTCCTCACTTACTATTCTGCTGTTTTTCGACTGGTGGATTGGTGCAATTTTCATAAAAGTGGTGAAATAACTGCTCAGTATTTAAATGAGAAACCTATATATTAATCATTTCAGCATTTCAGTGTGGACTGCTGGGATTGAAAGGTAATAAAGGTGGAGAAAAACAAAACAGGTGTGTGTTTCAGGATATACAGAGAAATAAGAGAAGATACATTTAATAGAATACAATAATAAAGTACATCAGGACAAAAAAAGTTAGAGCGCTTCTATTTTAATGTAGCCTTTTTTATGTATTCTGTATTAAATTGTAATTTCGTTTATGGAGGATATTTTATGCCAAAATGAAAAATAAATAAATAAATACATTAATTAATGCTTACCTTTTCGTTTTACCGCCCTTATATACTTTAAAAAAGTGTGAGTAAACCCTGTGTATATTTCACTTGCTGAATTCTGTGGGATGTGACAACTTGCAAATGAACCATTTAGCTTGCTTTATTTGTGCATATAATTAGCCTAGTGAATAGAGCAACCACTGCTTCAATTTTAAATCTGGTCATTTACAGCGAATTGAGTCCTTTGTTTGGTTTAATTAATAGCATTATATTTAGATGAAATTCAAACATATTTAGCAAGCCCGTGTTCATAGTTATTTCTTGAGAGAAGCTGATACTATTCGGTCAAAATAGTGTATATAATTGTGTTTGTCCTGTATTTTACTCTCTTTTTCTTACTCTCTTTTTAAAAAATCTCCCAGTTTCCTTTCAATTCGAAGACAACCACCAACCAATACTTTTGGGCTATGCCTACCTTAGGTAGGTATTCGCTGAGCATTTTATGTCAGAGCTGCCGATAGGACCCTCCATGGAGTGACGTCCTCGGTCCCGCCTGCAGAGGGAATAAGTAGTCGCTCGGCAGAGCTCACTTCCTCTTTTCCCTCTCACTATGGTAAAGTAACCAATCTGTGTCACTAACCTGAGTGTGTTTTGAAAGAGCTCCTCTGAGTCGACTCTCAGTTCCCTTGCATTCGTGCTGAGAGCCGGCTTGCCATCTTCGTGGAATCAGGGGCTCCATTTGAGTGTCTTTTTTTCTTTCTCACTGCCTTTATTTCTTTCTTTTCAACAGCCTATATCACTGTGTGATTATAGTCTGCTTTTCTAACCTTACAGCCCTGGCAGTTTTGTGTTTTTTCTTCTGCTATTGCAGCGAAAAAAGAAAAGAAAATGAGACACGTGATCCTCCACCCGGACCTGGTTCTGCGGCGCCCCACTGTTAAGTTGACTCCACTGGATTGTCTTGGCCCGCCCTCTTGGTGAGCTTAAAAATTCAGTTCACCTTTGCTGTTGTATGCGTGTATTTGTTTTTTTCATTTACTGCCTTGCAGTTTAAAAAAAAAAAAAAATAGAAGCATGAGTCCTCCACTGAGACACAGCTCTGCTAGTCCCAGCTGTTGAGTTGAATCCGACAGCTTGTTTCAGCCCGCCTACTCAACGCGCTGGTGACTGTTCTTTTTACCCTCACAGCTTTGCTGTTGTGTGCTCAATTGTTGTGTGAGCCTCTATTTTCTTTTCCTATTACTGCCTTTGCAGTTCAAAAATGAAAAAAAGAAGTACACATTTTCTTCATGTCTAACATGCCACAGCTCCTTGAGCCTGTGCTCCACTCCAGCACTATGCTCTACCCTGTATTGCTCTCCTGATTGCCTAATGGAGCCACTTGAGCCTGTGTATGCACCTAAGTGTATGCTATGCACTAGCCTGGGTTGTGTTGACTACACGACGACTACAGTCAGCCCCCACTTGGGTGCTCGCCACCAAACATAACGGTTATGCACACCATCACATTCTCCAGCCTGTCCGACCAAAAGGACTCATATTTCCACATCCCTATTCAACCAGGGCACGGGAAGTATCTCTGCTTCGCCTTTCAGGAGAGATTCTTTGAGTTTTCCGTGCTGCCATTCGGCCTCTCCTTAGCCCCCCACACAATTTCAAAGTGCACGGATGCCATCCTAGCTCCCTTGCGGCTGCATGAACGTGATGAACTACCAGGACGCTGGTTGATCTGTTGCAGGAAGGAGCAGTGGCACACACAACAATTGTGATGAAGCATCCGTTGAGGCTGTCTCACCCTCAACGATGCCAAGAGCCAGTTAATACCTTTGCAAAGTACGGTCTACTTGGGTCTCCAGCTGGATTCCCTTGCGATGCGAGCCTACCTGTCAGATGACAGAGTAGCTGCCATTTGCAACTGTCTGGCCGTGTTCAACAAGGGTTCACAGTACAATTGGTGTTCTGTCAAAAACTATTGGGTCTGATGGCTGCAGATTCATCAGCCATCCAACTGGGGTTACTCTACATGTGCAAGCCTCTCACCTGAGCGAAGGCGTATGGACGGAGTGATACACAACTGTCAAGTGGTGACAACAGATGCATCCAACTGCTGCGCAAGGATCTCCTCAGTCAGACGCAAGGCACCCTCTGGTACTCAGAATCAGAGAGACTCCAGCTGTGGGTCTGGCCCCTGAACAGGACTGTCTGTCCACATTAGGGCTCTCAGATGCGGTCGTTATTACCCTGCAGAATCATAGGGCTTCCTTCATAACAGCACTATATGCTTACAAATGGAGGCATTTTCAAAGTGGTGTATGGCCAGAGACCATGACCCCATCGACTGTCCCATAGCAATTACATATTCTGGCCACCCGTTTTCTAAGGGTGCTCGGCAGCTGTGTCCCCCTAGAAAGAACATCCCTGAGTGGAGTCTGGAAGTGGTATTGGAGGCTCTCAGAAAGGCCCCGTTTGAGCCTGTACATTCCATAGAGCTGAAATATCTCTCTAGGAAGGCAGCCTTTTTATTGGCCATTGCCTCCACTAGGCAGGTCAGTGAGCTACAGGCTCGAGTCTGTGCACAGTTCTTGTATGCGTGTCTGGAATAATGGAAACAGGCTATCGTTGCACAGGAACCCTGCATTCCTACCTAAGGTGATTACGGCTTTCCACTTGAACCAGTCCGGGGAACTAGAGGCCTTCTATCCCCTTACCTTTGGTTCAGAGGAGGATAGGAAACTGAATTCCCTCTGCCCAGTGAGAGCATTGAGAGGTTGTATGGATATGATGAAATCACTTTGTCAGTCTGACCAGCTCTTCGTTTGCTATGGTGAAAGGACCCTGAGTCAAACCCTCTCAAAGCAGTGAGTAGCTGACTGGACTGTGGACACAGTATCGACTGTGTACAATAATGCTGGCCTACCCCCACCTGGGAGGATGGCCACGCACTCTACCAGAGGTGTAGCTGCATCATGGGCTCTCTTTAGAGGTGCCTCATTGACTGACATTTTATACATTTGCCAGGTTCTACCAACTCAAGGTATAGATCCCTCTAAGCCTTCATTAGGCATAAGGGTCCTTGATGGTGTATGCACACACCACCAACACTAGTTGGCGGTAGCGAGTCGTCCGTCATATATTGTCCGCTCATGCTCCCTGCCTCTCGGCTGAGACAAACTTTCCCAAAAGTATTGGTTAGTGGTCATCTTCAATTTGAAAGGGAACGTTAGATTACTTACCGCAACCTTGGTTCCCTGAAAAAGAAGACGACCACCAAACCTTGCGAGGTCGTATCACTTGCATTCGCAGGTTCGATGCAAAAGAAGAAGTGAGCTCTGCGGAGCAACTACTTATTCCCTCAGCAGGCAGTACCAAGGATGTCACTCCATGGAGGGGTCTATTGGCAGTTCTGACATAAAATTCTCATCGAATACTTGCCTAAGACAGGCATTTCCAAAAGTGTTGGTTGGTGGTTGTCTTCTCTTTCAGGGAACCAGGGTTACGGTAAGTAACCTAATGTTTCTCATCCAGTTCTGTTTCACCAGCGTCACAGGTTCCTAAGCTTCACTGACCTCTATTTCTCTTGCTGTTAGTTTTGCACAACACTTGTAAAGATGAAATGCTGCTGTGTATTGCTGCTGTATGCCTCAAAGGACCTCTGATGCATTCTTTCACTGTTTGTGTGAATCACAATCCACTGGGACATTGTATTCAGTAGACTCCTCTTTGACCCTTCTCAATAAAATATAGTCCATGGTTTTAGACTTTCCATTTTACCACAGCCATGATTTTGTATGTGTCTCTGAATCCGTTAACTCTTCAAACTCCAACCACCATGCATCAGAAATACATTAAAACGTCTTGATTTTACCACACCATTAGGTCCTTTCTCAGAGCGTATTCATGGGCAAAAACAGCTTTCTATGTCAAATATTTATTTCTGTATCCATTTAATGTGCATTGTATTTTCTATGTTATATTTTGCTGCAATGCAAAACTCATATGGATTGGAGATGATTACCAAAGTGACATGTGTGTCAGGGTGTTCGTGGGTGGTAATTAGAAAGGTTAGAGTTGATGTTGGTTGTAGAGGTGGAGTGGTGTGGTTGATGGTTTGAGTTTTCTAAAGACCTTTTGTTTTGACCATTGTGACTTTTATGTTGTTAAATGTGTTATGTTAGTGTTTTGTCTGTTTTTTTTGTTTTGTTTATTTGTGTAATTAAAATGCGTATTTAACCGTGCAGCTTTGTGTGACTGAGTCTCTGTCCCTGCAAATGACATCTGGACTTGGAGGCTACCCTGTCACAACATTATAAAATACAAAAACAAAATGTGTTCAGTGCCTTTCAATCTGAGAGTACTTGCAATTCCTAGTTAACAGTCAGGTTCTAGTCCTACTGTCCTATACTGGCTCACACTCCTTCTCTGAGTGTTAATACAAGCAGAAGCTCTTTGATTTTACATAAAAGGGTCAAACAGCAATTAAGCAAGTACTCTCCAAAACACTCAACACTCCACAACAGCTAACACGCAGGCTGCTTTTTATAATCCCCAACCCTGCAACAATGTAATAACCAGAAGGAGTTCTGTCCAATCAGAAGGCTACCAGCAACAGATAATAATCTCTATGAACTAAAAATAATATTCAGGCAAAGTATTTTATTTCTTTTTTTTTTCAGTAAATGCAATACAAATATATATTTAATAAAGACTTTAAATAACTATACAAAAACATGCTTAGTTGTGTTTCAGTTTATAAAGATGAATTTGAGTGTTGCCTCTAATTGCACAATTATTATAGCAACTGTCAATTGCTGCAGAAGGAGGCATTAAAGTTGCGGAAGAGGTTTTGCTATCATCTAATCTTCTTTGTTAATTTGGCGATGTCGTGGAGTGTTCCACTGACAAGATGTGACCGCTGATGGACGTAATTTCTCTCACTTGCAAGCCAGCATTGGATTGTTTCTGCGGATGCTTTGATTAGTATATATCTGTGAGGTGCCTGCCTTCCTGCATATTCTAATTTCAAGGGTGGCAGTGTGGTCCAGTGGTTATAGTCCAGGGATTGTAACCAGAAATTCACTTGTTCAGATCCCACCTCTGCCACTGACTGACTCACTGTTTGACCCTGAGCAAGTCACTTAACCTCCTTTGCTCCATCCTGTGATTGAGACTTTAAATCAGTGACCTATTGTAAGTGATTCTGCATATAATGCACAGTGCACAGCCTACCTCTGTAAAGTGCTTTGTGATGGTGGTCCACTATGAAAGGCGCCATATAAAAATGTAGATATTATTATTATTATTATTATTATTATTATTATTATTATTATTATTATATATTAATAATAACAACGTCTATATTATAACTTGCTAGATAATTCATTCCCATTGGATCTAGCATATACCAAACAGCATAAGAGTTTAAAATGCTTTGCTTTGTTTGGAGGAAGATAAAAGGCAGGTGGATTTTCAAGAAGTTTTAATAAGTACTTTGCCAGTGAAGCTTCTTGGCACATGGGGTTTCTGAACTCTTGAAACTTGAATCCACAGTGAGATCCTTGCCCATGGGCATTGGAATATTAATATGCTGCATTCGCTAAATTGCAGACTGCCAAGGGAATGTATCATTCCCTATTATTAGGCTGATATGTCCTTTCTCACCTTGTAAAAAAAGTCACTAATAAGCCTTGGTCATTTCGAAGCCATTCGAACACATTTAACTAACGCTGCTATGGTGGTAGGAACTCAGCCGTATGGTGTTGCTGTAGTCTGTGACAGTAAAAGATTTTGAAGAGCACACAGACTGTGGATATCTCAAAGAGACTTGGGGAATTTATGTATACAGACAACGAGGGATGAAAAGTGAACATGATTGCTAGCCATAATTATGTAGCAATGAAAGTACATTAAAGACAGTAATACTTCTTTCAATTACTTTTGTTTCACGAGAGGACCTTATTTTTTTGTACTGTGGAGTTAAAAGCACTATTTGGTTTAGAATTTTATCCCTGGAGATTAGAATAAAAACATTCAGATCAGTAGCAAATAGTAATCTAATTTACTGAATGTTTTATAATCTACGACACTCTGTTAAAGAATACCAATTATTTTCTAGAAAGACCCCTCATACTATATGTCCTATTTTTCAGGGTTGTCATTATTTAAGGGATACAGGGCATATCCAAAACAATGTTAAGAGAGACTTGATGTGTCCTCTAATTATAGCTATTATATGACAAGCGCTTTAGTCTTTCCTTGTTTTAAGGTATTGGTTGTTAGTAATAATAAAAAGAGAGTCATGTGAATGCTGCTTCCACTCAGAATTTGACTTAAATGTGATCAGTCATTTGTCTTATAATGGCATTTGTTAATCTAAACTGTACCATACTTTTTTTTTTTTTTTTTTATCGGATAATAGCATTTGAAATACCAAGGTGAGTGAAGGGCAGAAAGTACTTGGTAGCTAACCACTGCAAACTTTCATTCACATAAAATAATACAGCAGCATGTTGTATAACAATACAGTACCTCCCGACGAGGTTGTTAGATCTGTTTCAAACCTTATACAGGACACTCAGGACTGTGTTATATGGTTAAAAAAATACTCTAGTGTTCAACTCTGGAATCAACATCCAACTGCTGGAAAGCATTGAGGCTGATCTGCCTTAGGGACAAAGTTGATTTACAAAAAACACAATGCACCAATGGCATCATCATCTGCTGGAACATTAATACCAAAAATCTGGATTATTCAGAATTGAAATTTCAACCCACACATTTATTGAGCAAATTTCCCACATTCTAATGATGTCTGTAACTAACAGTTGTTCATTCCCTTTCACTGCTGGTCTGTTATACCATTTTTTTCATTGCTTAATTGAAAAAATAAAACTACCAACTGCACATTATGTGAAAGTAACATTACTGTGTCATTAAATACAAGTGGGATTTTTAATTGCATTTTTATTGCTTATTAAACACACCACTTGATAATTATCTTCATAATTATTATGCACGAACACTGTATAACTACTGATCTTTTGACCGCAGTCAGCTAACTCAAGTTAAAGGACTAAAAGGTAATAAATAATAATATATACATTGTTTAGCATGTTGTAGCTCGTGACAGGATGGCAAGTGGTCAGGCAGGTGAAAATAGCAAACACCTGAACACAAATGTTAGATTTCAGTGCATCTGCCCTGTTTGTTGTTGGCTGGCACAAAATAAATAGAAAAAATAGAAACCTAAATCTTATCAAAAAGTGAGCAGCGTCCTTACAATGTAGATGCCAAGCAACACTTGTGTGTGTCACCCCTTCTCCACCGACATTGGCTGACTGCAGTCTTTTATGCCTTGTAGAGGACTCGGTTACCTAATTTCATAATTGATGTAATAGTCGATTGGCCAACCTATCAGGGTCCCACTTTCCTCCGTTCCAGAGATACTATTTTCATGCAGGAAAAGCGCATTTTAAACCCTAATAATGTGATAGGGAACACCTTGTCCTGTTTCAGAGAACCTAAATGATTTAATTTTAAATTATCATTTAGAGAAATGTGGCTAAATCCTGATTTGCACTGGACGAAAAATCACCTTATTTTTACCGACATCGATGAAATTTAGTCCTGTGCGAATAGCCCATTTCTTTTTATCCCAGAAAATTCTCAGCAGTTTTAGAGGACATCAGGACCTTCTGTAAAATGTCAGACTCAGGTGTCTTGTGTCTTTTTAGTCCTGTGCGAATCGACCATGTCATTGTTATTTCAAAATTGATATAAGCATTTCATACAAAAACGTCATGGCACAGGTAGCCTTTGGAAAAGAAGATACAACAAAATGAAAAGGCACTCAGTTGAGATGCTTTGTTTATATATATATATATATATATATATATATATATATATATATATATATATATATATATATATATATATATATATATACATCTTCTTTATTTTCATATAGCACCTTTCATCGTGAACCACCCTTAAAAGTGCTTTACAGAAGTAGGCTGTGAACTGTGCATTATATCCCGTCACTTACAATATGACATTGATTTAACATCTCAATCACAGGATGGAGCACAAGAGGTTAAAAGTAGCAAAGGCAGATTATTTAATTTGTTCTTATTTAAACAGCTATGGTAAGTACCTGTATCAGGAATCATCCTGGCTGCAGAAATGTACTTAATTATCTCTGTATCTTTTTAAAGAAAGTCCAATCAAAGATAAGTAACAAAACATATTTGAATGTGTAAAAAGAACTGATTATTATACTAAAATTGTTGTTACAAATGTCTAATTCGAGGATTCTGTGTCCAGCAACCGTTTAAATCCTTGCTGCAGTATGATAATTGCACAATAACCATTGGTTAATGTTTTAGTGTTGTAACAAATCGTCATCAAGACAAGATACCACTGTCCAATATTTAATAGGTTTATTTCAAGCATAACTATTAAACACTCAATTGTTCTGAATTTAGAAATAAAATAGATGCCAGTTATTGGCAACCCTGATAAAAACAACTTTCGGTTATTAACAACATTTTCCCAGGAACAAATCCCGTCCCATAGACTTTAATGTTAATGGCATTCTGATATTAGCAACTGCACGCCACTTACTGACAACTTTATTACTAGCTGCCAGTGCTACAGAGTGCCCTTGCATGACTTATGCACATACTTCATGCAGCTTTTATAACACACTGACTCCACAACTGCATATCTCTGGCGGACTGAGGCAGAATTGTGACTTTGAAACTGGCTACGAAGCTGCATGCAAAATTGAGATGGATTTACAGTGGGAGGTGGTACATTGTAAATAGCATAATGGATAATTTTAAAATTGTGTTCTTTAGAATTGATTGTAAGTACAAATATATATATATATATATATATATATATATATATATATATATATATATATATATATATATATATATATATAATGTTTGCTTTACTCATTGTAAGGTAATTGTAGTACATCGTTGTGTAGAACTATTTAAGCCTACTCTTTTTTTTTGGTTTTAGACACACGTGAAGTAAACAGTTCTGTTTGGGTATTTAGTGTTTCTCATGATAATTTTTTAACAATGTAACATTTAAAACATGTATTTCAGTGCCATATTTGAACAACTACAGTATATATCGTTCCCTATAAATACACTTGAAAACGGGGGCTTGTTTTGCTTATTGGCAACTTTCGGTTGATGACAACTTTTTGCTGGAAACCGAGAGGTTGTTAATAAGCGGCATCAATTGTAATAAAAGAAACAAAAATTAAATGACAAACATTTTGACTAGAAAAATACTTCTAGTCAAAATGTTTGCCATTAAATTTTAATTTCGTTTAGTATTTCTAGACATGTTTACTTAAAAAACCGGGGAATATTCATGTAGAAATCTACCTAAAAAAGATACTGTACAAATCTACATCTGCATTGTGTATGCATTAAACTGGCCTTTTAGAGCTGGATAAGTGATAGCAAAGTTTGTAAATCTGGCTTGTAGTAGTGGATACAGATTACAGTAGTCGATACAAGATTTATAGCGCATTGTCTCATTAAGATATGGAGATGTTTAAGTAAACATGCTTTGCTAAGGGGGAGAAAAGCAAGCAATAAATAGAAGCCTTGCTTTGAAAAAAGGAAGAAAAGAGAAGACTATTGCTGGGTGGCTTACCTGGTAATAACATATCCAAGTTTACATGACAAATCATTGTCAGCTTACTGCCTCTTAGGGCAGTATGGTAGCAAATTGGCTATTAAAACTCGCAATGTGGAAGCTAATTGCCATTAATTGGTACTCAGTTGTAAAGGTGAGGGAAAGGCAACTTTATTTGTTTTAAAAATCAACACATAAAATCAATAGGTGTGTTTTGATTTATTTAATACCTGCTGACAAATACTTCTTAAAAGCAAATACTCGGACAATACTAGTATAAGCAAATCCTGGTCTTAGGGATTCCAGAAGGAGCTTGCATAGGCTCTGGCACTCCCGCATGTTAAGGGGGGGGACCAGAAGGGCCTGTTTTCCTCATCGCACTATAGCGGACCCTACTGGCCAAGTGAAGCAGACACCTACAGGGCTGACCTTTGTCACCAAGAGGCCAGTAGCTTGCTGACATCTGCTTTAACATTCCTGGGTGTAAAATAGGAAATTGGCCTGGTTGTGGCATGGAAGCATATATTGTCTTTCATTTATGGCCTTTCCAGTTAGTTTTACTCAGGCACTTTTTGTAGCAACCCACTGATTTCAGCTGTGTAGTGTACAGCTTCTTAACTGCATTGTAGCTTTATCGTGCCTTTTATATGAACATCATTTTTTATGCTTTACTAAAGACAATGTCTGTATTTATTTTCTTACTAACTATACACAGCTAATTTTTCAACATACAAAAAGCATTCCTCCACTAATATATTTTGCAGCTGTTCCACAACAGCAGTTTTTTGCTTTTATGTCTCTAAGCTTCCAGTTTCCATGTTCTGTGAGGTGAAACACCTCTTTGTAACCAATTTTAGCTTCTGGACATATAATGCATCTAAGCTTACTGCACTTAACTCCAGCTCCAGCTTCATATTGATGAACAAAGCTACTTATTGCATAGTGACATAAACATACCAGCAGTACCAACTGGGCCAACACCCCTATCCAGCAAGATAAGTGTAAGTACATGTCCTGCCGTAACGGAAACAGTCCTCCATAGGTCATATAGACATCAGCTTATGATTATATAGTATCCAAAGCAGCCAAGAACTTCACAGAAAAATCAGGCATACAAATGAATTTATGCTCCAAGGGTTACATCCACAACAACAAACAGCTAATGAAGAAGATTAAGTAGTTCTCAATAGTCAACCTCTAGAGCATCTAATGACTTTGGCTGGTGACCTTAATATTTCACTGTATGCACAAGTAACAAGAGCTAACACTTCAGCATTTTCTTCCATTTGCTAAAACGCAGCTCTCTGTGCCACCTTTGACATTAGCATGATTTACACTATAATAGAATTCATCACATGAAATCACCAGAAACACTTGTTTGTATAAAATATCAAAAAAGTACAGCATAGACATGAAAAGTAGAGAAATGGATGTAAATAGGTCATTTTGTAATGGCTGCTTATACTAATGGAATCATTTTCCCAGACGTCCCAGGAAACCGTCCACTTTGCCTTGTATTTTCTATGTAGCTTCTCCAAAGACAGTCAAGAGCAAGCCAGTAGCACAGAGCTCCCTTGTCAGACACTAAGTGAATCATTCACAGTATTGCGGGTTAGAGGCTGCCTCTTAATAGATGTCCTGGTGACATGTTCATTTTCTCAGAGGCACATCTCACCCATTCTGCCTTTCTCTTTCACACACTGCCCAGCTTACCTGTGGCAAAATTGTTGTGCTGTAATAAGTTCTGCATGACCCTGTCAGAGACTCATTTGCATTTTAGGCAGAGGAAAAATCTGAGGTGTTACACTCAAAGTGCTAATGTTTTCTACACCCAGCAGCTCCCAGGTGACACAGAAATCTGCTGCCTGTCGTAAAGGCCTAATTTTGCTTTCCTCACTCGACCGGGGCCATCTTGTGGGTTTTACTGGACAGGTGGTTTGTTGTGGGCAATGAGACTCTTGTCTTCATTGTTTTTTGAGAGTAGAACATACATCTTAATGGGATACAGAACAGGAAAGGTTCCACAAGGATGCCTGTTTTACTTACCAACAAAAATGCCACACAAATCTTAAAAAAAACATTACTTTGGTGCTATAAAATACAGACAATTAAATCCAATAAAGATTGTTGTATTATTTGCAGGCCCTCATACATCACTTCACAATTCCACATCATCACCAAAATTAGCAGCTGCTTCAGACTAACTCAATAAATCCAATATCCTTACAACTTGTAAAGTGGCACTGTACAGAAACCAGCTGTACAACACCGTGCTGCTAAGAAAAAAATGTAAAGCTGCTGATCTGACAATGTACCTTGTTGAAAAGAATAATCCAGTCATTACCTGACAGTACTGTTGAAGCAAATAATCACCACAGCAGGGGAAATTAAAACAGCAATTGCCATAAACGAAAGTTGCGCATTAGATGCCTCTTATAATAAAGTATTTCTTTATCTAGAGGGCATCTAATTATTATTTTAGTAGTTAGCAAGATTATCATAGGTGGGCAATTTTAAGATTTAAGGCAGACATAAACTTGTATGCTATACAATGAAAGGATTCTGTCTGATTGTACTTTGTTTACATGCATATTGCTCCTTCGTGTAGTTGGTTTCTGTATAGTACCGGTTTGACAGTTGTAAGGATATTGGATAGAAGCAGCTAATTATTCTGGTAAGAATGAATACATTACAGTTTGATATTTATGAAACTGTCCTTTACTATTAAGAAAAGTTAAAGTTTTGTGAAAAGAGCCCAATTAATGTAAAGTGTTAAAAACAACTGGATGGGGTCTTCATATACTGTATTTCTATTAACATCAAGACAAACAACTGCATATGGTATACTGAAGCCCTGTTAGTTCAGTGCTAAAATAAGATGAATTCAATACACCCTCACATATGCACCTACTCTGCAAAAGTGGATTTACCAGCTATTGTTCATATTCTAAAATTAAATTAACATAAACATAAAAATAATGATTTTCCTGTGGTCCATGACTCCCCCCTTCCCCTCCCCACACACTGTGTACAAATACGTATTATTTAACCTTCTAAAACCTTCCCTGCAGATACATAGTTGCTTTTCTTGGCGTAGATAAGATCTTGCTATGCTGTACATGTGCACACATTGCAAGATCAATAATTAAAGACTACAGAGAGAATCTGAACTGGATTACAGATGTTCAGTAATGATTTTAACGTGGGCTTACTGTAACACCTACACAAGGTATGAGTAATATACATAAAGTGTATATATATATATATATATATATATATATATATATATATATATATATATATATATATATATATATATAATAAGTATAAAAGATTTAATTTGTATTTACATTTGCAAAGATTTATCAAAATATGACCATAACCTTATTTGAATACCACTATGAAACCTGTGCTAGGAAATGTAAACACTACTTTCGATCACAATTGTTTGAATGATTATATACCCACATTGAGTGTGCCATTTCCAATTACTGTAAAACCCCTAATAATCATTATTTTCATTGGAATTTTCTCATTGTTATTGTATGCAATGCATTGAAAGCAATCTAATTATCATAAACATGACAAGACTTGTATGTCAGCTTGTATGTCAAGCCAAATTATCATTTAGGGATATCTGAAATTTACTTTAGAGATATCTCAAATTTACTGCTATAAGCCCTGGTTTTATTAACATTTGCAAACCTCATGAAATCATACATAGCCAGATGAATAATTGCATTCTGAACATTGTTTCTGGCAACAGTTTCTGTTCTCCGTCCAAAAAAATTCTGGCAGTCTGAAGTGTGATCTATCAGTTCTGTTTAAAAAAAAGACAGGCCCTTTGGATCACAAGGTCTGAAGCAAAATATTCCAGCCTTCACAAGTTTTAAACAGAGGATAAAGTAACTAAACTGTAATCTGTTAGTCTAGCTTTGGCATTCACTAACAATAGTGCATAGCATAGTAGCACACTTGCTATCTACACCCTCAATCTGGATAATAATACAAGACTATAGCACACAATGCAATACTCATATTGTTATGGTTCTAATGTCTTTAAAACAGTACTATAAATGGAAAAAAGGCTACATTTATGTTACCATTGAAATCGTAACTATAGCAAAAACACAGATTTAAACATTCAGGATAGCCTGTGTTAATGTAGTGCATGTTTTTAAACAAAAGGCATTCATGCCATTTGCTCAGTATTTCAGCCTCCTTTGGCTTGGAAATAAAATGGTGCTTTGTTTAAAACTTAAATTTTCCTAGTAAAATAGTCTGCACTTGCTTTGAAATCTGCCTTACCTTTCTGGATATATTTGTTGGTATAGTAGTTTTGCCTTCTCCATGACCACCACGCCACATACAGGAGTGCCTACCTGGTTGCATTGCACGCATGGCTGAGTGATTGCCTAATTCTGATTGAAAGCGAGGTGTTCTGTAAACCAATCAGTTTGTAAATCTGGTGTTAGTAACTCCGAGGTTCTACTATAGAACCAGTACATTCAAAGATAACTTCCTTACAAAGGACTTATTTTTAGAAATTAGTATATATTGTTATTATTGTAGAAATGTTTTGTGGTTTAATTTAATTATTTTATTAGTTTTATTGGAAACTTTTAGATTCTTTATTTTTATAGGACTGTGAACTGAAATCCCCAAAAGGCTGAATAATTAAAAAAATGAAAAAGCAGCAGCAAAAAGGTCACTTCTGATAAAAAGCATAGACCAAAAAGAATAAAACTTAAGAGAAATCAAGAATTTTACTATTAATAATCACTACCGTACACCATCCAATTCGAATACAAATTGTTGATTTAATTCCTTCAAACACAGTAATACACAATCTTAGCGATAGCTGTCAGTCCAGTGACTTGCTAAAATATGGGGTGAGGATGATCTCTTCTGAGACAATTATTGTTGTACTGCTGGTATTGCAAAAGACCCTGTGTAAGATTTCCATCCGTGTCCATTAGCATTTTGTTTGGCTTGTCTTGTGAAGGTATTCTAACTAAGGCTGTAAAGGTTTAAACGTTTAAATGGTAAATAAAATAAAAAGCCTTATTCAAAAAAGTTGTAAACTGAAATGAGACTTCAATTCTTTGTTATTACCTGCTCTTTCAAATGTAAAATTGGACTGTTTTTCATTTTTATTGTAGACATACAATATAATAGTCATTCAACTGAAAGATGGGTCATCAAACCTTAAAACACCATCCATCGCCCAAGAACAATATCTATATCTATATCTATATCTATATATATATATATATATATATATATATATATATATATATATATATATATATATGGTTGTAATATATATATAAAGTGGTTGTCTCTTTGAATCATTCCATTTTACTAAGGGATTTCGTAATACAATTCTCTCCTACATAAAGTATTACCTCCTCCGTCCACAATTTGTTCCTAAAGACAGAATGCAAATAGACAGTTCCTAGACTCAAGGGCATTCACAGTTTACTGGAGGTCCACCTTCGCACATGAAGCTGCAGTGACATTGAATGCACCGGATTATGAGATTAAAACAATTACCACATACTCAAGCTTTAGCGAGGCACTTCATTAAAAACAGTAAATGCCACTATGCATTATAAGTAAGTGTTACATTGCTGCTGTGGTGATGACACTTGATGATTTATTTACTTTCAATTGAATTATTTAATCAGATTATCTAATATGTTTTTATTGATTTGTTGCTTTTGTTGATGTATTGCAATATTCACAAGTTACTGATGGCTGTATGCTACATTAATATACTGTACTTAGATTTCCAGTCATACATTCAAACAGGTTTCTGTGTGTGATGAATATAATATAAATAACGATCAATGTTGGAGCTTCCATGGAAAAATTTAAATAAGTCTCACCTTTTTCTCACACTGTTTTGGTACTACCTCTCGGGTAATTTGGGTTTTCATGTAGTTTTCTTTAAGGGAGAGAAATTCTCCTTCCAAATTTAAATGACAGAATTAATATTAAAATATGGGATACTGCTATCGCGCAGCTTTCGTAAACTGTCTTTCCACAAAGAGTTTAGGTTGTGTTGAAGAACCGCAAGTGCAGCCTGCCTCATTTGACAACCAATGGAAAGATGTTGGCTTTGCAAGGGGCTTCTGTTATGTATGTATTTATTTATTTATTGCATTGCTTTTTTAAATTTGTAGTAGTTTCAGTATTTTTTTTATAACATTGCTGTGGAAGGGTCATGGGTAATTCACTGACACAGGAGACAGACAGGGGTACTTGGAAACACCACACAGGTGCCCGGTTGCCCAGGTGTGTTTTACTTTTTAGTCCGCAGAGGGCGCTGTTGACCATGGTCTGCCTACCAACGAATGTAAAAACAGAACCACGGAAATACCACAGGCGGTACTGGTCAAGTGCAGATGCACTTACAGGTGCTCAAAACAATAATCCAAAAACCAAAGGCGAAAGAAAAAAGGAAAAGAAAACACAGTAATCAAAACTATAAATAAAAGGTGCTGCACTTCGGCAGCGTTACCAGCCATCGTTACCCACATGGCCCAGGTCTCCGTCCTACTCTGACCGTTCCTCAGCCTTCTATAAAAATATACAGGGGGTCTGCCCACGGTTTCCCTGCTATTACTACGTTTCTTTTTGCCTTTTTGGTTTCGGTCCCGGTTTCTCTCTGTCCCGGCCGTTCTCGGTTCTCAACCTGAGCTTCCTTACTTCCCGGTACGTCTTAAAAAGGGCAGACCTGAGGAAACAGTAGGGTGTTATTTTATGGGGCTAACAATCCCCCCAAGACCCTCCTCTCAGCGACTCAGAGAGGGAAAGCCACACACCCCCTTTCCCACCTCACCGTGTCACTGCCATGACCCACAGGCGGGTATTGGACAACTGCTGCCCTCTTCCCGCAGCACTATGAACACGCCAGCAGAGTCAGCACAGATCTCACCCCATGTTACAATTTCTTATAAAACAACTAAACTATTAACACTATCATTATGAGTCAAATGGCAATAATTAGAAACGTTGAATAAATGGTGACAACACTGCACTAACAATTAACATTGTTATCTCCATTTGTTCACCACTAAAGCATGTATTATATTGTACTGCACCATAAGGCTTCCATGGTAAATTGATTCACAGAAGACTGCACAATGTTAATCACTAAATCATGTTCATACTCCCTTTTCCACACGACACTTAGCTTCAGTTAGCCATACCTAAGTACAATGTATCCTTGTATTGGTATGAAAGTGGAAAAATGTATTGTGGGGTTTTGTTTCCTTCATTTTAATAATAATTGTCTCTCTGTTAACCAGTCACTTGGAGTCTGTGGGGTGAACTTCTTGTTTTATTGTTGCAATAAAGGCCAATTTAAATGGATTACTTGGGGTTGTAATTCATTACAGGGGAAAGTTCTGCCCTTGGCAAAGACTTAGGTAATGCCAGAGTCTATGACAACTGTGGAGTTTCTTACATACTGCCATCAGCTACAGTGCACTGTGCCTCAAAGTCAACAAATGTCATCAAATGAATCCTGACTGTATTCCTCCTTCAGGGAACCAGGCTGTGTTTCTGCCGCATAGGGCAATGCTTTAAAGTTTCCTGTCTTATTCAGGAAGACATATGTGTTCCTTCCTGCTGTTTCATCTTCCTCTAGCTATTGCCCTTCATTGTTATGCATGAGGATCAAATGTTGGCTGTGGCAAAACACATTATAAATAAATTCAACCTCTTAACTTCTCTAATGCATTCAACAAACTGTCCTAATTATAGTATACTATTACAGATGCTAACAGCATGGATGAACTGCTGTAGTGTGTTGGTAGGTTACATACTGTATTCCTAGTTTTCAGACAAAAAATGTCACAGGAGGACGAATCGATTGCATAAACTCCTATAATACGTTGTTTGTGCGCTGGCTTACAGATTTGCACATACCCAGACAACAGTTAATCAAGAATAATCACGCAGACTTGGTTATTCAAAGTTTAACGAATCAGAGTATATATTTACTCCTTCGGTTTATTAACGCTTAAATGGATCGAGTGATTGCAGATGTACTTCGAATCCTAGCTCACAGACAATCCAAGTGGTCTGGTGTATTTGCAAACAAACAGCATTAATAATATATAAAGCAATATGGTTATGTACCTCAGGCAGTCTAAGGCACCTGATTATACTAATGAACACAATATAACAACATCGCTAAAGCTAATAATAATCCTATCCTATAGCTTCAATATAGGCAAGCTATAAATTCAAGATTACGCATACCCTCCGCAGAGAAGTATGTCTTAAAATATAAAACAGAGTACAGAAAGGAGTCATCCAAACCAGAGGCTCTGAGTACAACACCAGCAGTCAGCTTCGCAAAGAGGTGTTAAAAAGATGGATCAGGCAGTCTGTGTTACCAAACTGGTCTGATAACTAATTGTAATTTTGCTTCCATATTTATAGGACTTTTTCTCTTCATTTGTGTGTCAGAAGGCTTAATTAAGCCTATACATCTGGTTTGTTAGACAGCCTTTATCTCAAAAAAGAACATTATATCATTTGGTACCAGACTATCTCCCATTTTTCTAAGATAAGATGTAACAGGCTGCTGGTGGGTGGGTGCGGGCATTCATTGTTGAGTGACCGGCAGGAGATCAAGATGGAGGTTGATTTTGATAGGCAAACAGGATTTATTTACATATTGTGAACACTGCTCACGTGACATTACCAACAGTGGTAGCGCACTGAGGACATACAGGGAAATGTCTGTAAATAAAAATAAAACATTATATAAAAGCTATAAAATAAAAGGTGCCATGAAAACGGCGTGCCCTTCTGCTAATACTTGGAGGTCCCACTTTATACACCTCGCTCACTATAATTAAGAGAAACTACAATCCGTGAACTAATCTTCTCTCTTCTGTACTAAACAAACCCTGACTCCAGCTACTCGCCCGGCTGTCAGTGATTTTTGTTTCTTTATGTTCTGATCCTGTGTTACTCACGGCGTTCAGCAGATTACAGCAAGGTCTTTAGTTCTCTTTGTCCAAGTAGCGTGGCCGATCTTCAGCCCCTAGGCTTTGGCTTTGCAGAGGCCCTGAGGTGAATAAACTAAACCTTTTCATACCTGATGCCCAGCTGGAACACACCTACCTTCTGATTAGATTACACAGCTGGTAATCACACACAGCAGACAGGCGCCACAGAATCATTAGGTACTTCATTAATTAATTACAACAATTAGAATAGACACACACTATTTACAATATACATTTACAAAATTACATTTACAACGCTCTAAATAATGAAACATGTACATTTTTTGTTAACTATCCCAGCTCAAACATTACATATAGGAACACAATTAATTGAATAAACTTGAATAAAATGTATTTAAAAGAATACAGTTACACGCTGGAGCATACCGGTATTCCATCCATCCATTGTCTGTAACCGTTTAATCCTACAGAGGGTCGCGGTGAGCCGGAGCCTAACCCAGCAGATACAGAGTGCAAGGCAGGACAACACCCTGGTTGGTTCACCAGTCCATCACAGGGCAACTAAGGCGTAATTTAGAGAGGCCAATCCACCTAGCCGGCATGTCTTTGGACTGTGGGAGGAAAGTGGACTACCCGGAGAAAACCCACATGAACATGGGGAAAACATGCAAATTCCACACACACAGACCCCTGAGACCAGAATCAAATCCAGGACCCTGCAACTGTGAGGCAGCAGTGCTAACCACCGCACCACCATGCCGCCCCTCATACCAGTATTTCAGTGCTTAATTTGTGACAGGGCTTGATGGGCATAGCTCCGGTACCTCTGGGAATGTGCATGCTGTCTGAGAATTTAGCATTTTCATTCATGCATAACATAATGCACCAACAAATTATTGTGTGCACTAAAGATAGAGACAGTCCGCTGACAGGAGCGTTCATGTACAGTTTTTTGGTACTAGACAGCTGAGTGACGTGGAAGCGGAGGTGTGTTGCTCTGTGGCTGCTTGTACTGTGGGCTGTAATAACAGGAGACACATCTCTCAACACAGGCAAAGATGAGCAAACAAACCCAGGTAAAGGTGTACGGGTCTATAGCTAGAGAATATACCCACAGGCTAAAAAATAAACGTGAAGTCTCTCAAATTACTGTCATATTTTTCTTTCTTTTTTTGTCCTGTGGTTGCTTTTGTATCACTAGTACAGTACCCTTTCAAATAAACATATTATTATTTTGAATGTGTAGTTTTTAAGAACAGTATTATTGTCACAGCTTACACCCCAATACCTTTCTCTATACAAATTAAGCACTACTGTATTTTACTGTAAAGGTTATGGAATCCTGTGGCAAAGTGGTTTATTGTGTAGAGGTGCAGAGGTGATGCAGTGAAGAAATAAAACAGACAGAAATTGTAATCTGATATGGGAAAGGGCTTTCTTTAAATCCAGGTCTGGTAACCAAAACAATGATCTCCGGCAATACATAGCAAAGCTAAATGCATGGGGTAAATAATAATGGCTTTGCAGTCCCAAACAATAAACACAGGTTTCTCTCCCACAATATTCAAACATGATGACTAGACCTGGGTGCGTGCTGTAGTGCTCGTGGTGGGCGATACAGTTTAATTCATGACAGTAGTGTAGTGGTGTTCCGGGTTTTTATGCTGGCCCTTAGCGACAGGTCCGGAACGTGTTAGCCATCTATGAACACACAAGTAACAGTTATTCAAGACAAACACTCACGATATTCTCAAAATTACTGCACGGGCCCTTCTGGGTTATATTTCATAACCAAAGCAAAGGAACAGATTACTATTCTCCATCCCATTTATATGCTGTCACACATGACCTTTGGTAAACGAACACAACTGCCTTTACAATCTGCGGCTGCTACATCGTTTCCATTCCGGGTCAATACGTTCTTGCAACAGAGTCTCGCCTTCTTCCAGACTGACTGACTTCCTGACATGGGGAAAGAACTGTCAGGCCAGTCTGTCCAAAGAACTCTGTCCTCTCTGATTAGCACCCTCATAGGTCGGGAGTGAGATTTACAACTAAGATTCATTGTATTTCTATCACAAACCCAAACAAAGAAATAACATTACTGTAAGTACACAGCACTATGTACTGATACTAGTGTAGGAGTAACTACAGAAGCACTAAAATAAATCAACAATTTACTCAACACCTCCACTAGTGTTTTCTACTATTATAACAACCTTGACTTGCATGCAGAAGGAAAAACATTTAGTGAAATAGCTCAGATTACTTGATTTTCAAGGTGTGGTACCTGAAGCATAATCAACAAGTACAGAGAAACATCATCTATAATTGACAAACCCAGGATGGGAAGACCCAAAAAGCTGTCTAACAAGGATGAGCAATGCTTGAAGATAATATCCTTAAGGTATAGAAAGAAGACAAGCATTAAATTGACAACAGAACTGGTAGATGGCACAGGTGTTGTTGTCCATCCATCAACAGTCCAAAGCACCCTTGACCATTGTTCAATAGTCCAATTTATGTGTTCTTGTGCATATTTTAGCCTTTTAGTGTTGTTCCCCTTTCTTAACAGAGGTATTCTTACTGCAACACATCCTTTAAGTCCAGATTTAAAGAGTGACCTTCGTACTTTTGATTTGATGGACAACTACACCTGTTAGTTGTATGCAATCAGGTTATATACAGATATATAGAATCAAAGCATCGCATTTATAAGAAAAACATTATTATCTTCTTTATGTTCCTTAGAAAAATAAATATATTATAAAACATATATAAATTAATATTGCATTCTGTAAATGTAATTCTCTGAATTTTTTTCTCACCCAGTAAAAATAAAATTGTTATCCCATCCTTCAATAACTAATGCCTTATCCAAGAAAAATATGGCATCCATTTTAGACAGCTGAGCATAATTAATCATGTCAACAAAATATAAAATGTGTAAATAAATGAATAGGAATGCACATAAGATTTGGACAAGGATGTATTGGTAAGGTTGAACGGAGGGTATCATCTTCAGTATAAGTATTTCTAATGTCTGGTAAATATAAGTCAACATCGTGATAAAGCAATCTTTTTTTTTTTTTTCAAAGATATTGGCTAATATGCAAGCTGATGACCCACTGAACACCAGACTGGTAGCAGACAGGTGTGCATTGCCCTTCTAAATTTTCTAATGCTCCTCAAGATTTTAACTGTAAAAAATACTGACAAATGTAGGTAATTATCAAGTGAAGGTTTGGGGCCTCTAAATATTTCCCTTTACTGGAACAGCAAGGACAAGGTGCCCTTACACTATGCTTTTGTTTTTAAAAAGTCCTGGCAAGGTACAGTTCTATGCCAATAATGCTTTCCATTACATGAGAGTAGATTTTAGAACTTCATGCTGATTTGAACTGGCATATCACCGAGATAAGCACCAACTAAGACATAGCTTTACAGTAAACTAATGTAATTCATCTGCGTCTCCATCCATTTGTGTTTCCTTCGATCTGATGATGTAGATATCCTTCTGTCTGTTGTTGATAGCTGAAGTGCAATGCTGGTTCCAGGGATCAGCTTATTTTGCCTCCCCAGCGCGTCAGAACACACGACATCTGCGATGCTGGCTCTGGGGATCAACCACAGTGCAGTCTCCTCAGCTCATCAGCATAACAACTGTTTGGATTGAGCTAAGAAGGGTACATCTCTGGGGTCTTCAAGTGGGCACCTTCTGTCCTCCGTGTTTCGCCGACTAGCCCACTACACCTGAAGAGGGCTCGACAGTGATTCTGGTGTCCCAGCATCACCCCCCTCTGTCTCCCACTCAATTCAACCCAGCTTACTTACCTATACTTCAGCGTTTACTTATTTCTGTTGTGCTTGAGATCCCCAAACAGATTCGTTCTGTCTCAACCACAGCCAGTTACTGCTCCTCTCTGCTGCTTCAGATAAGTTCTTCACTGTGCGACGAAACTCTTGACGACTGAGTCCGACGTCTATGATAAACTGGGTTGTAGAGTGTGCCACAAATCCTCGACAACCCACCTCCACTGGGTAAACCCAAACTCTCCAACCTCGTTGTTCCGTTTCAGCGGCTACTTGAGCATACCACAGTTTGTTCCTCTTATTCTCCTCATTTACAGCATCCTCCCATGGCACTGTTAACTCTACCAGGTGAACAAGGCGTGCTGATTCAGACCACAATACAATATCTGGTCAAAGGTTAGTGGTGGCAATCTCAGGTGTAAAAATACTCCGTTGACCAACTGCCAGCATTTTCCAATCTCTAGCAGCTTCCAGTTGTCCTGGGCGAGGCTTGGTTTTAACACCTTTTCTTGGCAGTTGCTCTCCTGGGCAGAGGAATGTTGTCTTTTGTGTGTAATGTTTTGATGGAACTGGTGGCAACTTATTGGTCATGTTATGCTTGTCTTCAATGCTAAGGCCAAACATTGCAGCACCTGGTTATGGTACCAAGTAAACCATCTTTGGCTAAGACCCACCTTATATCCTGTCAAAATGTAGTGCTCTGTAGTTTAGAGCTAGCTGATCCCACTGGTCATAATAATCTGTGGAGGACAAAACCTCCACCCATTTTTAAGACTGTGTCAGGATAGCACTGTGGCCCAAGATGTTATTACCAGGAAGGAGACTCAAGAGTCAAGAATCTTTGGTTCAAGCACTATAGCATACATTTATTAAAGATAACAGAAAACAAATAAACTGGGCATGAGGGCCAAAATAACAGGTTTAAACAAAACACTAATCAGTAGGCTGGGCACTTGCCTTCACTACCTTAACACACTACAGGTCAAAAACACTCACCAAACACCATTCACCAAACAAAGGATTTCTCCCTTATATACATGTGGCCATTCTCCAGTTAGCACTCTACTACATAACTGAAGAATGGCTATACCTGTGATTGTTGGCAGGGGCAGATTTAACCACATCCCTGCCAACTTCATAGTACCTCACACCCTGTTTACAGCAGCAGGGCTTCTGGCCTGGCCACAGAGACATAAAACATCTCTACTCATTATTTTTCTAGTGAGTTTAAAAGCTACATTTGTAATAAAGCATTTGTTTGCACTATAGTGGAACAATTTGTCAGGTATAATGAATTACGTTGAAGCAAACTAGTTAATTTGTCTATCTGTAAACAAGTATTAATATTTACAGTTTAAGAAAGGATTATTTATAATTAAAAAATATGACATGAAGCCGTACTAATGTGAAGTATAAACAGAGTACAGTGATATTTTAATCCATGTATCCTTTGATGGGTTTAGTTTGTATTATACTCATTATTTCAGGCACTATGAAAACAAAATACAGCATGTTTAATCTGGCACCAGTCTTCTAGATAAGGCAAGAGTCATATTATTTTATTTATTTCCTTTGAATAGCTCTTGTGTGCATGCTCATTGTATGAAGAAACCTGATTGCCATGCTAATGTTATTATATGCAGCATTTAGGATTACTGTACAGTGGCTTGCGAAAGTATTGAACCCCCCCCCCCCCCCCCCCCCCCCTTGGCATTTTTCCTATTTTGTTGCCTTACAACCTGGAATTAAAATTGATTTTTATTTGGATTTCATGTAATGGACATACACTAAATAGTTCAAATTGGTGAAGTGAAATGAAAAAAATAACTTGTTTCAAAAAATTCTAAAAAATAAATAACGGAAAAGTGGTGCGTGCATATGTATTCACCCCCTTTGCTATTAAGCCTCTAAATAAGATCTGGTGCAACCAATTACCTTCAGAAGTCACATAATTAGTTAAATAAAGTCCACCTGTGTGCAATCCAAGTGTCACATGATCTGTCACATGATCTCAGTATATATACACCTGTTCTGAAAGGCCCCAGAGTCTGCAACACCACTAAGCAAGGGGCACCACCAAGCAAGCGGCACCATGAAGACCAAGGAGCTCTCCAAACAGGTCAGAGACAAAGTGGTGGAGAAGTACAGATCAGGGTTGGGTTATAAAAAAATACCCGAAACTTTGAACATCACACGGAGCACCATTAAAGCCGTTATTAAAAAATGGAAAGAATATGGCACCACAACAAACCTGGCAAGAGAGGGTCGCCCACCAAAACTCACGGACCAGGCAAGGAGGGCATTAATCAGAGAGCCAACAAAGAGACCAAAGATAACGTTGAAAGAGCTGCAAAGTTCCACAGCGGAGATTGGAGTAACTGTCCATAGGGCCACTTTAAGCCGTACACTCCACAGAGCTGGGCTTTACAGAAGAGTGGCCAGAAAAAAAGCCATTGCTTAAAGAAAAAAATAAGCAAACACGTTTGGTGTTTGCCAAAAGGCATGTGGGAGACTCCCCAAACATATGGAAGAAGGTACTCTGGTCAGATGAGACTAAAATTGAGCTTTTTGGCCATCAAGGAAAAAGCTATGTCTGGCGCAAACCCAACACCTCTCATCACCCCGAGAACACCATCCCCACAGTGAAGCATGGTGGTGGAAGCATTATGCTGTGGGGATGATTTTCATTGGCAGGGACTGGAAAACTGGTCAGAATTGAAGGAATGATGGATGGCGCTAAATACAGGGAAATTCTTGAAGGAAACCTGTTTCAGTCTTCCAGAGATTTGAGACTGGGACGGAGGTTCACCTTCCAGCAGGACAATGACCCTAAGCATACTGCTAAAGCAACACTCGAGTGGTTTAAGGGGAAACATTTAAATGTCTTGGAATGGCCTAGTCAAAGCCCAGACCTCAATCCAATTGAGAATCTGTGGTATGACTTAAAGATTGCTGTATACCAGCGGAACCCATCCAACTTGAAGGAGCTGGAGCAGTTTTGCCTTGAAGAATGGGCAAAAATCCCAGTAGCTAGATGTGCCAAGCTTATAGATACATACCCCAAGAGACTTGCAGCTGTAATTGCTGCAAAAGGTGGCTCTACAAAGTATTGACTTTGGGGGGGGGGGGGGGGGGGGGGTGAATACTTATGCATGCTCAAGTTTTCTGTTTTTTTGTCTTATTTCTTGTTTGTTTCACAATAAAAAATATTTTGCATCTTCAAAGTGGTAGGCATGTTGTGTAAATCAAATGATACAAACCCCCAAAAAATCCATTTTAATTCCAGGTTGTAAGGCAACAAAATAGGAAAAATGCCAAGGGGGGTCAATACTTTCACAAGCCACTGTAATGAGAAGCCAGTATATATATATATATATATATATATATATATATATATATATATATATATATATATATATATATATATATATATATATATATATAGCTTTAAAAAAAGTGATACCAGTGTTTATGCCTGAATGTCTGTGAGAGACTACAAGGGACAGTGAGCAAGGAGAGTGGGGATTAAAAGCTAACACTGGGCTTTGCGGAGATAGATGCTGAGACACTCAAAACCAGTACCGAAAAAATAGAAACAATTGTCCTGCAAACTTGGTTCAGTGCCTCTCCTTGTGCACATTCCTTTGCTAACTGCCCTTGCTGCAACAGGAAGTAACGTTACTAATTGAAATAGAAAGGTCAAATCTTTTTATTTTTTGCACACTAATAAACTTAAATAAATAACTTATTTCACTAGATCCAATTCTATCCTGCTGTCTTTTTCTCTCAAAGGTTATGTATTGCACCCCCCCCCCCCCCTCCCCAACAGACATCCTGAAATACGCTCACAACTAGAAGGGCGCTTGAAAATCACACAAATGTGCAAATATATTTATTTAAACTTATTTTAAGAAAGTGATTGTCTCAAAATTGGTAATCACTAAATGGGGGAAAAGGAACAAATTAATATTTGTTAATATAGTACCACTAATATGAATTAAATGCCATATCTACATTTAATTCTAGAGTAGCTATACCATACCACAAGTGAATATGTGCACCAGAATCGGGTTTACAACAAAAACAAATCCTGTTAGCTAAATTATTATTTTTATGAGATGCCTTTAGAATCACACCTTGCAAGTGTACAATTTCACTTTGAATTGAAACAGAATGATATTCACTGCAGGAATCAAGGAAGCAATTTCAAAGTGCATAGCTTGAGAAACTATGCTACTATGCAATCCGAGACATTTTTTTTGTGAAAACGTAGCTGTACTTCAAAAATATCACTTGGCAACAACAGGTGGCAATTTCTTTATATACTTTTGCCATGTTTCTAATAACATTCTTTCAAAATTTCACATCAGTGCAGAATCTTCAAATTGTTATGCACATTGAAGCTTTATGGTTTATTAGAAACTTTTTTTTATACTGCAAAATAAAGCTGAAACACGAGAGAACACAGGTGTAGTGCTCTGTTCAACAGCAAGGTTCCCCACCTGGGATCCTTCTTTCCTGTGTTCACTTACAGTACACTCTTGAATGTAAACTGAACAGCAGAATCCACTCTACTGAACTTTGGCTGCACTGACTGTACTTGGTAGATACGCTGAAATTGTTTTGGTACAGTAGCAGGCTTCCTTATTTCTTAACAAAATTGAACTTCAATAAATTAGCATGAGAATGCAGAAAACGTTAGGCTATTATCATAATCCTGGTTCCCTGAAATACAAAGACCCAAAAACGGAATAAAATATATCAAAGCTGCTACCAGAGCCTGTGACGCAGTCAAGGGCAGCCCCCGTGGGCATAAAATGGCAGCGCTCATAGACAGACCTCAGCGTCATTTTTCCTTCAAGCCTGCTGCAATCATGGACGCAGTGACCTTGAAGGTTAATGGTTAAATTTTTATTTCAGGGAACCAGGGTTATGATAATAACCTAACGTACCCTTTTTAAGTACAAAATGTACCATTACCTAATGGGTGAGTATTCACAAGTCATCACAAGGGCAATACTGCATAATGACTGGAATGCTACAAGGCTAAGCCAAAAGGTTGCCCGATGCATTACCATACGGAACTCCAGTAACAAGTAACTAAGGCTAAAAAATGGAGGGAGAAACTCACCTCTATGCTTGTGTTGTAAGGGTCGCCTGGGAAGCCAGGGTTTTGAGGATCCACGACATTTAGTCTGTAGAACCTAGTGAAGGTATGGAGAGGAGCCCACACAGCTACATTGCATATGCCTTTGACAGAGGCATCCTGGAATAAAGCCCACGAAGTTGCCATGCTCCTGGTGTAATGGGCAGTGAGCTTGTCTGGAGGGGACAAGTTGGCTCGCTCATAGGCAGTCCTGACTGTATCTATCTATTTGGAAAGCCTCTGTTTAGACTGCCTCCAACTTCTTATCCTGTCAACATGGTATGCCAGGGCCCACACTGGGAAGAGTGTATGGAGCTTTTGCTCCCTATCAGACTGGATAGGAGGTGGATGGAAAGCCTCAAATTCCAGACTGGTTGACATAAAATGCTGAGATAGTCTTTGGCAAAAAAAAAGTAGGATTGGTACAGAGCGTAACCTTTGTCCTGGCTTCTGCAACAATTAAGCAGGCTTTTGAATTAAGCAGGCAATTGAAAATGCCTGCATCTCACTCACCTGCTTTGCTAAGGTAACTGCTTTAAGTGATACAAAATTTAGCTCAGCTGAATGCAAGGGCTCAAATGGAGGCTACACATTAAGCCTCTAGCGCGGAAGAATATCCTTCATAGGCGGCCAAAGCCACTGAGCTCCTTCCAAAAATTGCCCTGCCAGGAAGTGAGCTCCTGGGGAGGCTGTCAATTTTGACATAGCAATCTGAAATAGCCGCCAGATAGACCTTTAATGTAGAAGGGGTCCTGCAAAAATTGCAGTATAACTGCCAAGCGACAGGTTGTGGGGTCGAACCCGAGAGGCAAGCACCACGTCTGAAAGATGCCCCACTTGTATCTGTACTGGGAACATGTGGATGCTGCTCTGGCATTTTGCAGGGTGTCAGTAGGCCTATTGGACAGACCCAGATGGCTCAAATGCAGCTGTTCAGTGGGCCAGACCCAGAGCTGCAGGTCTCAGGCTTGGCCAGTCTGGCCGCTCAGGAATTGCATCAAAACTGAAAACCAGAGCCTCCTGGCCAGTAAAAATACCTGAAAGGGAACCTGTGTCCACTGGATTTAGAGATTTTCATCCCCAGCAAGACTTAACTATGGAAATTGTATTTACTATTATCCTGTCTCAGTGAAGAGCTAGATAGGCATTTTTACTGTTCCTAATCAGAAATTGTCCTGTCATGGACTGATGAACAAGCAAATCCTAGCCTAAGAATTAAGATTGGGAAGCTGCAAGTGCAACTTTTCTCGAAAAGACCTGATAGCTGCCATCAAAAATCTCATTACAGTTGTCTGCACTGTGTGTACCTGTACTTGTAATACAATTGACATTCTGCAGTCATTTCATTGTTTTAATTACAGGTCAATCCAAAATCAAGTTGTTACTTTTTCTAAATAAGGCAGGTGTGATTGTGTGTGTTTCTTCAATAATGAGGACCACAATGGGGAATAACATTGGGATTTGGTTTTCCTTTGCAAAGTGGCGCAGCTAAGGAGCTTTCAGTAAGGTGGCCTGCAAAAAAAAAAAACTGTCATGGGAGAGCGAGAGGGGTAGTGAAGAGGTCAGCAGCAGGAAAGTCTGCAGAGGACCTGCCACTGGCATTCATAGGAGCTGCTGGATGGAACTGAGTCCTGTGCTTGAGCTGAGGTTCCACAAAAACAAAAAAGTGGTATAGGGGGGAGTGACTTAGAAGCAAGGCTTTTTAAAGTGTGCAGATTTCACAATAATTGTGTTTAATTTGATGTTAAAGGCTACATCAGCACTACATGAAAAATAAAACATAAACGATCCCACCTGTATGTATTTGGTCATTGTATAATAATCCTTATGCGCCCAAACATCTGCATAATGCCACACTACTATGTCCAAAATCACTGTTCTTGAGCATCTCTTCTGAGCCAAAAAACATAACTTCCACATGTACCCTCACATGTACTCTGAAATGTATCAGCGCATGCACAATGAATGAAACATGGAAAAGGAACTTGTACCTGCTTTTGTTTTGTGTAGTAGACATCTTTCACACTGTGCATGTTTTCTTCGCATGTTGTTTTATTTAATTTTTTTTAAATTTAGTAGTCACCAATTACTTTTTGTATTTTCTCCCAATTTAGAATATCCAATTATATTTAGGCTCAGCTCACCGCTACCACCCCCGCACTGACTCTGGAGCGGCGAAGACGAACACATGCTGTCCTTCGAAGCGTGTGCCGTCAGCCGACCACTTGTTTTCACACTGCACTCACCATGCAGTCACCTCAGAGCTACAACATTGGAGGTCAACGCAGCTTTTGGCAGCATATGGGCAATCCCGCAGGTGCCCGGCTAGACTATAGGGGTCGCTAGTGCGCGGTGAGCCAAGGACACCCTGGCTGACCTAAGCCCCCCCCCCCCCCGGCTCAGCATATAGTGCGCCTCCCCCTGGGAGCTCCCGTCCACGGTCGGCAGTGGAATAGCCTGGATTTGAAAAGGCGACTTCAAACTATAGGGCGCATCCTGCTGCATGTTGTATTTTGATATATTATTATGATTAATGTTGTATTTAATTAAAACAAAACAAAAGAAAAAAGATGTCTGTGCTGTAAAAAAAAGACAGAGTTAATTTCCAAGTAATGAAGTGACCTACCCACAACTATAGCAGCACTGTGTTATTACAATATATGTCCCCACAGTCTTAGATATAACACCAGCTGATTCAGAATGTTTGCAGAATGGACACGTATCAAATAAACCAGAGAGGGAAACCAAATAAGATTTGGAAAAAATGTATTTCCTTTAGGAATGAGATCTTTGAGGATCATCCAACCTAAAAAATAAATAAATAAATAAATAAATTGCATTTTTTCATCCTTCATATTTAGTTTTCATTTGCATTTCCTGACACAACACATGCACAATTGTCTACACACCGTTGAGTGGGAAAGTCAAATTTGGCACAAATTCCATCTCCTTATAAGTTTCGGAACAGTCAGATGTTGAACTACTGCCTGGCATTAATTCGTAAGTTCCCTGTGTACAGTCTCTGCAAATTGTGGCAGTGGAACAGTATGTTTTTCTATCTGTTTTAGATTTTTGCTTGCTATTGTAACTGTCTGTTTGAGTGTTTTTGTTATTTCTGTATACCCAAAGGTGTCTGATAACAAAAACACACAAACAGACACAGTTACAATGGCAAGCAGTGTTGCCAAGTCTCATGAGAAAAAAAGCGGTACTGACTTTCAAAACAAGCCCAACTCATTTCAGAAGGAGCACATGGGTGTTTGTACCAATTCCATATTTTTTTGTGTGTTTCTAGGTTTTTATTTAGCATTCCTAGTTTTTCTTAGATGAACTAGTGGGGAAAGGATGATTCTAAAATTCTAATGACGTGCATATACATTGACACCAGTCAATCAAGCAACCCGCGACTCTCAAAAAATTGAAGAGATGTTTACCACCACTTACACAGCACAGATGTTTTTTTTTTTTTGATTTTTTTTAATTGAATGCAACATTAATCATAATAATGCATCAAAATACAATATACAAAGGAAACATGTACAGTGTGGAAAACGAAAGCAGGTACAAGTTCCTTCCTTACGGAAAATTAGATTAACCATATCCCTGTGCATGCTACATGCTCCCCTGCCAGCCTCAAGTCCGCCCTCGGTCAGGCTCATCAGGCTACTGGCTTTCCAAGTGCATGCCGGGGTACCAGCCTCCTCCTCTGACACCAATGTGGCGAACCTCGGTTCCCACATGCAGGGGCATCTCACAGCCGGAGATGGGACGCGAATCCGGGTCCTCCCAATTTGAAGCATAGCGCCAATACCGCTGTAAAAGAGAGCCGGTCTCCCCTGCAGGAGCAGATATCGGGCTAATGTCTTTATGTTTAGATTGCGTCACCTACCAGCCATGACCCCTACCCCTGTGCACGCTACAATACATACTTTATTATTATTATTATTATTATTATTACACTATGTAACACAATTTTTGTTCCTGGGTAGTAAGTGTTATTTTCTAATTGCTTATGCCTCAAAAGTATAGAAGACGGCTATTATTCCCCACAAACTTTGCTTTTGTGACCAGGACAGTGATATTTCAAAATATCACTATTTCCAATGGGAAAACGGGCAAATGTGTGTTTTTTCGTTTACATAAAATCAGAAAAAAACAACATATGAATCCAAATTAACATGTATTTATACTAAAGTAATACAAAAATGACTACAAAAGATTTAGAAATGAGTAGTTTTTCGAGATTTACGATTATACTGTATTTCCAATACTTTTGAGGCATAAGCAATTAGGAAATAACACTTACTACCCAGGAACAAAAAAAATAATTGTTACACGGTGTTATTAAAAACAGCCTCAGACACGCACACCACAAATCAAGTCTTCTGAGATATTGTTTCCTTTTGTTACAATGGAAAAAGAACAACATACACTGCAAGTCTTTCACACAACAAAAAATGTAACCTTTACTTTTTTTTTCAATTACCCTTTCTGTTGTGCTTCCAAGATTTAGCACAATGCCTACCGATTGAAAATAATTCACAAACATCTTTTCATCTAATCACAGTGCCGTGTTTATTTTATTTGAATATTTCTTATTTGTTTGTTTTGGGTTTTTTATTGCAAGGGTTTCAATTATCTTAGCAACCAAAACATCTTTTGTGACTTGTCAGCAATTATAATTGGAAAATGCATTGCTAAAAAACACAATCAAGGTATTCAAGTAACAAATAGAAAGGAAGATAACAAAACCAATGCCTACTGTACATATTATATAATATCCACATATCCACTGTTGCTACATGCCAAATATAATGGTTCCCTTTGTCTACTGTATCGAGAATCTTAGTAAGTTTGTCAAGTGGCTCTGTACTGTATTTCCAACATATCAAAAAAAGTCTAAAGCATTGAATCCTTTGTGACAATTGAGTACAAACAGGTCACAATAATGAGTTGCTGTATCTGCAAAACAGGCATCTCTGTTCAAAGTGATTTGAAAAACATTGTGACCAAGCCTTCTTGCACTGACCTTCACACAAACATACTGTGGTGTCTCACATTTCTGCTTTTTCCAGTGCAGTATCCCTTAGATTTACAGTTGAGCTGTGGTACGGGATCTCTCCACTTTAATTGGAGACTCTTGGAGTCACTTGACGGTGAGAAGGCTTATATAGAAGCAACTGCTGGCTCCATAAAAAGATTTAAAAAAGAAAATAAATATGCATTTGATATATAAGTGGTTCATTTTTGGTTTTAGGTTAACAAAGTGCCAGGGAGATTGACTAACTGGCAAATTGATTGTGGTTTGGGGAGCTTGTGTGGGGCATTACAAGGAGGAAAGGTTATTTTACAAACAGCTTGCACAAAAAAAAAGTTAAAAAAGCATGAACTTTTGACGTGTTATTCTTTCATCAATTGGTGACTTATCTAACTGATTTGTTTTTATTAACCTTTTATGAAGTTTGCGATCAATCAGAGCTGCTCCCCGTTTTGTTGCGTTATTATAATTTGTTTCTAAATCTGCCTTTACCTGGCTTTTGAACTTTTAACTTTTCTGGATATTTCGAAATTGCCAGGACTGTACAGACTTTCTCATTCCATTTTAAATAATGTGACAATTTGACCTTTCAGCCCAGCTAGTCCCACCTTCTCTATCTACATAAATGTTTAAACGTATTTGTCTAAAAAGTGAGCTGTAGTTGCTGAAATATCTGTGATATAACCAAAGTTGTAGATAAAACACTTTCTTGCCCACTGTAATTACATTTTCATCTAAAGATTTAGATGAAAGAGATTAGTTTTATTTATGGTTCCTGTTCCAAAAGAAAAAAAAAAGAACGCCACAGTACATTGTGTGAGCTGTTTAATTTATAGAATTGCTGATGGATGTTGAAAAAAAAAAAAAAACCCTAATAAATACTAGCAAAAAAACAGGATAGGTTTTAAATCTCTTGAGGTTTTAATTTATAATAGCCTAAAGACATAACAGACAGGCAAGATTAATGTAGTAACATCTGATTAATCCAATCATCATTTTATATCCAACATAAAATGAAATCCTAGTGAAAGTTGCAATTACTTGCTAATTACTTGGCAAACTCATTGAAAATGTTTGAGCAGTTGAAAAGACAATATTACTAGGGTTTACAATTTTCTAAATTATCTTATGCATGTGTCTGATACTGCACATAGCCTACACTTTGTGTATGTTTTTGGGAATGCCAATGGTATAATGTGTTGAGCGTGAATAATAACTGTAGACATAATTTAGATGTTTAAAGAACATATATACAACAGAATCATTACTGAAGATAAAATTAAAGAAAACATTAGAATATCAAAATCCTGGTTATCTGAAATAGAAATGTAACCATTACTGTATGGGTGATAACCTCCTATAGACCCTGAACCTGAATAGATATATCAAAGCTGCACGCAGTGCCTGTGACCCAGTCATGGCTGCCCCCGAGGGCATGTAAGGACTGCCAACACAATTGAGCCAAACCCAGCTTCTCCGCGTCATGCAGGCTGTACAGTGCGTCCGTTGACCGGGAAACATCTGTAGCTGTAGCCAGGCGACCCCAGGAGGATTATAATCTCAAAAAAAAAAATATCTGGGTACAGTGGGGGGGGACATGGAAGGCAGCATGGACTGCCTCATCTCATCTATAGGCCAGGGCACTTGCAAAAACACTTTGTTGTGCTCCTCAGAGGTGGCGATGGACAGCACTGCTGCCAGTCTGTGCTTGTAGGCCCTTGGTGCCCCAAAGTGATGGGGGGAACGGGGCAGATGGAGCCATGCGCTCATGCAGCAGCTCTGCAAGCACTTATGGGTACTGGTTCGATGACTTTGCACTGAGTCAATACAGTACCGGGACGGGACCAGGTCGGTTCTGTACCAGTTCTGTGCCTTAGCGCCGGGTCGGTACGGTACCGAGTTTGGAACCGGGCGGCACGGGTCTGTTTGGTACCAGTACGGTGCCTTAGCGCCGGGTCAGTATGGTATTCTCAGTACGGTACCTGAACAGAGGCAGTAACCAGTTGGTACCAGTTCAGTACGGTATCTCTAGTATGGTACTTGAACCTGAGCGGTACCAAGATGATAATCTGTTGATATGGTACCCGTACGGTGTATGCACCTGGTTGGTACAGTATGGTAACCTCGTTCCCTGTTTGGTACAGTACCGGGTCAGGAACGAAGCTGGTTGGTGACCTATAGGTCTACTTGGTTTGCGTTACCACAGGAAGCAGTATAAAGAGATGCCCACCTATTATAAGCTATTGTAACGAATACAAGACTGAGAGAGGCCTGCTTGTTAGAGCCCTAACAAACTTCGTAATGGTGCTAGAAGCAGTCACCAAGATGGCAACAAGAGCACGTGGAAGAGATTTCAAGAAATCTCAGCCGAGCGAGTACACTTGGTCAACGCAGAGCTGCTGAGCCCAGCAGTTGTGCTTGTGTTTCTGTAAAAAAAAAACAGAAAAAACACACAAGAGAAATACATTTTCTCACAGAAAATAGTAATACACAATTACAGTTCAGAAAACAGTATCGTTTACAAAAACAAAACTTAAATCCAGCCAGAGCTAAGCAGCCGTTGAGGAGAGCACAAGTCAGCTGACTCAAGTTACTTGGTCCTTGGAAAGGGGCGGCAGGAGCTGTCGGCTTCACGCAGGACACAAGACCGCTGAGGGACGTAATAAACAACAGGCTGTGTGCAAAAAATGTATGTGTAATTAGTAAACTAATACAACATCAATAATTATCGCATTAATTAGTGTACGCAAATAGCGAGAAAAATATGCAGATAAAAGCAATAAGTATTCATCTATCTATAGCTCTCCCGTTAGGTTTCAGTCCTGTGAAAGGAAAAATGATGCTGCAATCTGTGTGGGCAGTCCTTCTATGCCCTCAGGGGCGGACATAACTGTGTTACAGGCATTGCGTGCAGCTTTGATATATCTTGTCAGGTTCAGGGTTCTTTAGGAGGTAAATACCCACACAGTAATGGTTACATTTCATACATGAAAGGGAACCCAGATTGTTCATTTTTCAGTTTCAGTGCAATCTACTTGAAACAAATCTTGATCCGGTTACAGTATGAGTAACACTGCCACTTAAAAGGCTCTTGAAATAAATGTTTAATTAAACAGAAATCCGATCTTTGCATTCCAAACATGGCCCCCATAACTGAAACTGAGGGGGGTGGGCATGGGAATGCTCCCAAAACAGGGTATCTGAAGGTTTTTAAGTAACAGTATCCATCAATCTTATTTCAAGTTACTTAAAATCATAATTGGCTGGTTGTCTAATTGTTCACAGTGCATAAGAGGTACTGTTTATTTATTCCAGCCAACACATCCTCACTTAGAGACACCTTGTCAAGAAGACTGCCAGCAGGCATGCTCCTGCTACTACCTGCATCACTTCATGAATGCCATCTTAACATCATCTGTACAAGGACTCAAAACAAAAATGCGGATCTCATTTTTGTCCACTAGAGAGAAATCCCTTTTTAAAGTTAAGAGTTGATTACCAGGGAGTGGACCCATTAATGGGTATTCCTATTTGTATACTTTCTTTAATGTTACAGTATATAAAAAATTAAGCTTTGTTGCCAATGGGAACAAAAACAATCAAAACAGATTACTCGTCTCAAGGTCTATGTTATTATTTTTTTTATGGGGGACAATGTCTTTTTTTTTTCTTCAAACAATCACAATAAAGACACTGTTTGAAACTGACCAAGTTGAATAGTGACAACTCAACTTTTCATTTAGAATGTTTATAGGTTTAAAAAATGGTCCTAGCAGTTACTTTGAAAATATCTTGTTCAGTTTTGTCGGCACTCAGTCTACAATGCAAGAATATCAGACAAAAAATAATAAAATGATACTTATACAAGTGTTTACTTCTTCCTTGCTTTTTAAGTATTTTATTATTTCAAATTGAAGATTAAAACCAATGCAGACAATACCTGCATACTTAATCTTATAAAATGGATTTTCTTTGTGTTGGCTATAGTCAAAAAGAAAGTTAAACAAATGCATACAATGCACTTCCTAATTAGGCCTTGCAGACAGTAAATTATACATATTGTACTTTACAATGTAAGGCGCCTTCAGTAATTTCTCCTCAGTATTTCACAAGTATAAGACACTGAAATAAAAAGGGAGTGCTTTATATTTGTGTATGTTTAAATAGGCAGCATATCCACACATACATATAGTGTAAGCACTTGTGTTTTATTTTTTTCAAATCAGAAAAATTGTATCCTTGGCCGACTAAAAACACTGATCCTAAGATCTGTGCTAAAAGGCATTGGATCAAATAACTTAAATATTCATAGTGTAAATTACTCTAAATTACTATAATAAACTCTTACAAATTAACAAGCTATGATAGCTAATGATGGATGTGATTACACTGCTGAACCTCTGGAGCTTTCATGCACAAGTTCCTGGCCCTTCCTAAAGCTGACAAAGGCACTCCAATTATTGAGTGACAGAAATTAAACATATCCTTACACTGTGTGTCCGCTCAAAGTACTTCTGACAGGCCAGCTGATCCCTTTGACTAAATCCAGGACCTGCAAGAAAAAAAAGAAAAACACACTGAGTCAATTTACTTGGAAGTCACTGATTCTCAATCATTCTTTTAATCATCAAGTGGAATTAACTACTTATCATGTTGGCAAGCAATTTAGTACTTAAAAATCTATTGCAGCACGGAAGACTGAATGACTAAGCGTACTTAACCATACAGCGGGTATGACACATGGGCAGCTACAGCCGGGCCTTTTCAATCCTGGAGGGACCGCCCTCTGTATAAAAACTGAGAGGGTATTTGAAGTAGAATGTCCTTTCAGTCCTTAAAAACTGAGAGGGTAGTTGAAGTACAATGTCCTTTCAGTCCTTGAACTTAGATGACAGTGGTTCATAAATCTATCAATATAAAATTATATTTCCAACAGACTGACATTAAATGTTGTCACCAATATCTGGGAATTAAACTTAACCTGTGACTGAAGTTGCGTCCTTCGACTACTCTTTCTTGGAAGGCTGTTATGTGCACATGAAATCACATAGAAAATCCATGGCAAGATGAAGCCATGAACTCCCCCGCCACCACCAAGTCATATGCTGGGAAACAACTACTGACATTCTTAAAGAGAACGTAGCTTAAAATGGCATCATCTGTGTTATTATTTTTTACAAATAAATGAGCCGTGCAACTCGAGGAATTTCAATGTATTTTGAATGATCTTGGAAATCACATTTGCGTAATTGTTATTCATATAAACTCTAGGTTTAAATGCCATAACACCCCATCTACCGTATACTGCATGTGTAATTTTATACATTATCATATAATTTACACATTTGGAACAACATCATAAATATAGCATTGTGTTACATAGAGTAACAAACAATTATTTAATAAGGTTAATTTAATATTTAACAAAATAATCGTTAAATCTGTTATAACAAATGTGACACATTTAAAAAACCAAAACACAATGAGCCAAATTCATTGAAATTGTGCTAAACAAAGTGGACAGAAAAATCAATAAAGGTATCTGGCAAACAAACAAAAAGAAAGCTTTATAGCAGTGCTCATTTTCACATACTGCAAGAAGAAATAGATATGAATATGGGAATGTTATTTTGTAAAATAAAGAACCGTGTAATAAGGGTGCAACAAAACAAATGTAAAATAAAAAAAAAATAAAATGAAAAAGTAGACAGACTAAGTAGCTTGATCAGAAAAAAAAAAACAGTAGTAGAGACAAAACCACGTATTAACCATAATTTACCCTGGTTTACCATGTTTATTAATATGCTTTACTGTACCTCACTGTTCTCTACATTGCTTTCCTATGCTTTGCCATGCTTTCACTATGCTTTATTACACTTTGCTATTCTTTTATTATGGTAAATATTTACAAGGGTTCCAAGCTACGGGAAAGCTCTATGGTTTTTATTTTCACTTTGGCAATGTTTGACCTAATATCATATTGAAAGTGAATGCAGAGACTCATGGTGATATTAAGAGTGGAATCTTTTTCTTTCAAAAAACCTTTTTTTGTCAATAAATGATCTTATTGTCTGTGTAATTTAATTTCTACACAACAAGTATAGTTATTACATTACACAGTAGCAATTCAATAATATCAAATTCTGAGATTCTATTTTATCGCTGATTACTGCTGCAATTCTATTCCCTTTTCTGACTAAAACTGCATCTTCTCTCTCTGATTTCCTCTTTCTCGATCTTTATGCCATCCTCCAGTGTCCAATCTGCAAACCAGGCCCTTCCTGTATGAAAACATTACATATCTCAATATTTCTATTTATTAAATGGTTACTTCATAAATCTTTTTTTTTTCTAAATATTTAATGTGTTACTATGTAATATGACAAGGTATTTGTTCTGCATATTTTGTTCTATTGCAGTTTCTGATTGGATCATTAGTGTGCATTGATTAATAGATACTAGGTCATTTTTTTCAGCCACTTTCTACTATTAAACTGTTACTATTAAAAGTGATTAAAAGTGCTAAATATCCTATATTTTGACTGTATGCAATAAATGAGTTTTGTTTAGAAGCTGCCCTGATTGCCATTTATGTTTTTCTGGATAGTTCTACTTCTAAATGCCCCTTTTAACATGCTGTAAGCTGACAGGCATCACTTAAAATGGAAAGGAACCTGTTAAAAACATGTTAATTGCATGATGAAATGGACATTTTTCGGTACCAATCAATTAACACATACATAAAAATAAGGGGTCACCAAATTAAAAAAGAGATTTATCCTTCCTCTAAGGCAGCTTTTTTAGATATTTTTTTAAAATGAGGACGTGATTCTTTTTTTGTAATTGTTTTAAACTACAGTATTTATCATATACAGAACTTATCTATTAATGTAAATATTTTTTTTTTAAAAGAAATGAAATGGGCACCTGCTAAAAACAACATAAAATGTATATTTAAAGAAATAAATGTTCTGAAACTTTTAAAATAGTTTTACAACATGAATTTCACAAATGTGAAAATAACTGGTTCATAAATTATTTCGTATTGTTCACTAACATACATTGCTTAGAAGATACCTGTGGTGAACTAAAAGTGAACATAGACTTATTTCAATAGACAATATGTTTCCAAATACTTGTCATATCTTACAGACCCTCCAATTGTTGTGATGGGCTATTTTAAGTGTTCAAACCACAGCAAGCTTCAGTGCATTGTGTTGTAAACATGGCACGGTGATGTGACATGACAGTGTTGATTTCCACAATCATCGCTTATAGCTACACGAAGCAAAGTCATCTGCACGCAGATATACAAATATCATGGATGAAGAGAATAATTCCAATGCAATACCAGGGTACCTGTATGAGCAGTTATTGTTAGATTACAGTAGTCTAATCTCTTCAGGCAGCGAGTATGATGATTCAGACGAGGTTATACTCAAGTTCATTTTAGCAACAGACAGTGGATAAACCCACCCGTTTGAACGTTGATGGTTCAGTAATTCTCCAGATTTCCACGGCATTGTACAGATACTTTTTAATGCTGCTGGTCATTCAAACTTCCCTTTAGTCACATCAAGTGTACTGTAATGAGTTAGATAAGGTAGTAACACAGCAGCCTTCATGAAAATACAATATTATGTTACCGATGATGCTCTGGGGGCAAAAAAATGGGACACAATAAGCATGGGGACACTGGGACCAGAGTTCCAAAAATGGGACTGTCCCATCCAAAATAGGACGTCTGGTCACCCATGTTTCTCAAAGTTCAAGAGGAAACTATGCCTTTGAAATCTGTAATTTAGGCTGTCAGCTAAAGCATTTTTTTATATAACTGCCCCAGCACCCTCAAATGCAAGGCCACAAGTTCAGAATCATCTTTCCAAAACGTACCTTACTCTCCCTCTTATTCAACTGTGTAATCCATTGTTTTATATGTTACAGCTCTTAAGCCATCTGATTCATACAGCTGCATTCTCGTTTCCGCCACACATTTCTAAAAAATCGTTGTAGTTTACCTACTTATCAAATTCGCAACAAATAATTGTAATACAACGTTTGGAACCCAACACCCCCCCCGACCCCCCCATCCCCACACAAAAAAAGAAGAAATGAATAAGCTGCTTACCTTTTGTTGTGAAACTGAATTTTGCCAAAAATCCCTGTTGTGCTCATTAGACTGCACCAAAAGTTATTGACAGGAAACAAATACATTAAATTTCTGTCTCAACAGCATCATTTCACTTCGAGCCTGTCAACTGCATGCTATGGCTTCCTGCCAGGTATTATTAAATCCTTCATTACAGATCAAGGCCCTCAGTCCCTGACTGATAAATGTAAAGCATTGTTAGCCGTCTATAAGCCTGACCTGCAAGCTCCTTTGTTGCTGCATTGTTGGGACGGGGGGATTGAAATGGGAAACAGTCAAACCAGATAGAAGGTGGTACTTGGGAAATCTGCTTCTGTCTACAGAATTCTCAAAACATATTCTTTTTATTTTTTTTCTAGCCTAATACTTTTATTTTCCACAAGGTGAAAGTAAAGGATATGGCCCAGGATGGAGGCGTATTTGGTTTTATGAGACTGTCCAGAGGGGATGCGTGTGTTTATTGCGCTGGTAATAACAACAGATTCTGTCACATTCCCCACTGGAAAGAGGCAGAGCCACACAACTCAGCAGCCTTCTGCACTGAAACTTTTGAAGACAATTTTTGTCCATTATAAATGTTCTGAAAAATGACTTTTGATCTCATAGCTTCTTTACAAGCATATCCTGGGACTAGGTGAAAGAAAAGTACTTTAGATTCACACTTCTGTAACTCTTTCAGTGCTGTGAAGACATTGAGAAAACTCTTTCAGTGCTCTTTTTTCAGATCTTGTCTTAAAAAAAAAAAAAAAGAATTATTACAAGAGAGTATAGACAGTGACATTAAACACAATGTTAAATGCTTATGTGCATTCACTCTGTATTTAATGGTATTTGGAATAATATGGAGTAGTTCTAAGTTATTTTGCTGCACTGTTGAGCTATTACAATATTTCTAGAAAGTCTAGCTTTTACATGGCTTTGAGGTTATCTGGAGAATCCATTCAGGTCATGTGCAATATGACCTTGTCAGATCCACCTACTCTACATATACAGTATATGGACAAGAGAGAGAAGGCTAGCAGAGGTGAAATGTAGTATCAAATGATTTCAATGGAATGAGTAAAGCTGTTCATTCTCAGCAAATCATCCGTTTGTTCTCACATTACCTAAAAAAAGAGCATTGAGATCATTTCATTTCAAACAACACTCAATAAAATGTAGACAGCACATAACTGGAACAACTAGTTCATGCCATCAAGTCAAGTCTCATTTACTGCACTAAAAAACCTTTGCAGATTTAAAATTAGTATTTGAACAAAAACATGGTCTCTAGTTGTCCGTCTCCTGTTGAAAGCAAGATGCTAATACAGTAGATTTTGCATTTTGGTTTCTCAAGGTAATAACAGCAATTTCACCAGACATTTCTAAAAGGAACACATTATATAAAAACAGCTGCACTACTCCAAAATCACATTGACCTTTTTTTTGCACTGCTTCAGTATATTCTTTTTTTATTTTAGTACTAGCATTAAAATCTGAAAAAAAGACTATTAAGATCATAAACATTATTATATACCTTGATATAAATAGCCTGTAAACCACAAGTGACAGTCTACATGTATACGTGTTTTTATAGCAGCTCTTGATACCATATTTCATCTTTACTCTTGCCTGTTTGCAAGGGACAATGCTTGAAGCTTCTAGGCAACAATTATGATTATTGCTTAGCCCTCAAATAGATTCAGATACAGGGACTGAATCCTTATCGTACCTGGAGAGATTGACATAAATCAGGAAGCTACTATGTTGTGGTCTTTTCTGTTATATATTAAAGAAAAAATATTATTCTGTCAAATGAAATAAACATCTACATTTCTCTTATGTCAGTTCCAATTGTATATTCTAAAAATAATAACAGATGTAGCCTTGTCTGAAATCAAGTCATTTTGGCAAAACAACCCATTTACCGGTATGTGTGAAATGCATATATGTGGTTTACAGCAGGGGTTCCCAAACTTTCTTGGTTCATGGCCCTCCATGATATCAAGCATCCTGATAAAGTATCCCAACCCAGTGAATACAGAGAATGTGAAATTTTACAATAAGGCCTGATCGTTTAATAATGGTAATGGTAAATTTAAATTAGAATTTGAGAAGACATCAAGGTAGTACATTTTTACATTCAAAACAACCCTAAGGACCTAACAGTGGTGTTCACATGCTATAGTTCTGGGGGCATATTGCTTTGTCAGGTGTCACAGTCATTTAGGAGAGAATATTTATGTGCATTATATGCTGTGCCCCCCTGAAATTATTATCATGTATGTCTCCATCACTCTAAAAGCAATATATAGTAAATGAACTGGAGAGGAGGGCTATAGCAGAAAATGATGACCCGAGAGAAGACTATTGTTCCACTATGGCTGAGTCTGCAGTACATATTTAATATATGAATCAGTCAAGGAGTGAGGCAAGGTTGGACAGTAAATATAACTTTATATATTTTGTTTAAATATAGCTGAAACAGCATATGTAAATAAATATTGATTTATATATTTTGTTTAAATATAGCCGATACAGCATAAGTACAGTACACGCTCACTATAACAAACCTGTTGGGGTCCAAGCCTCGTTATATCGAGAGGTTTGTTATAGTGAACGAACAATCAAAATGTTAATGAGATGAGATTGTGAACAAAAAGTAGTATTACATGTACCTGTTCGTCTCATGTGTGCAGTATTCTGCCTTTGCTTTATCCTATTTGTTAAAGAATTAAAATGCAGTACAAAAAGCAAAAATTGCAAATTGAAGCTGAACTTTTATTCAAAATCAATCTCGCATGAATTGTTTCAAACTAAGTGTACCCAATCTTAACTCAGCATTCAAGAATCACAAACTGGAGTTTTTATTCCAAATCAACCCGACATGAAAGGTTTGACACAAAAGATTTCTCAAGTTGTTATTGTTGTTGTTGTTGTTGTTTTTCTCTTTAAATCAATTTTGCTTTGCCACATGGTTTCTGAACAAGCCAAAAAACAACCTATATTCACGACAGAGATATGCCTGTGTTACTCCTTTTTTCAGACAATCAACTTTCCAGCTTTGTTGCAACATAAAATGATTTTCATTTCGGTTTCACAGTGAACGTTAACGTGAACAAAGTTAACTTCACTGCGGAGATGGCATCCTGTGCGTAGAGACCAGGCAGTGGACAGTGTGTGTTTATACTACCCTATCCTTTTTTGGGTTTTTGTTTTTATTTGGGGTCCAGGAGCTAGGTTCGTTATAATGAAGGATGTTATAGCGAGAGTGTACTGTAAATAAAAGACAGATTTCTTTTTTTTTTAAGTTCATACCATATAGTTTTAATTTTGCCAATACATATAGTTAGCATAGTTTTTCTCCGTCTCCATCTGGTTTGTTGACTGCTGCATAATCCAGTTGAAATCCCATCCATCATATTTGTTTTCGTCGAGTGGAATTTGTTTGAATTTCAGAAAGTCAAAAAACAGTGACAGCAATGTTTTAATCACCATTTTAGTGTTTGGAGCATCTTTGTTTTGTAGTATGTTTTGTAATTAATTTTCTGTTAACTCACAGAATTGGTGTTCAGCCATTTTCTCTTGTGAAGAGTGCAGGAGAGTAAGGCATTCTTTTGAAAAAGGGTGGGACTGACAGTGATGTAATCCAATCACATGACAGACTGAGACTATTGACCAGTGGTGGTGTGAGAGCAATAGTTCAATCTATTTTTCCCTCCTGTGATGTGGTTTTAACCAATCACAGGCCAAGATTTCCAATTAGAAAGTCTGGGATACAGGGACAGTGAGCATTATGTATAGTAAGTTTATTAACAGGTACATGTTTTCGTTTTTTTATTTTTATGTTAGTGTTAAGCTGGGATCAACAGAAACAAAATGAATCTCACTGCTAAAACACAGTTTCAAATTTTGACTTGCTAGATACAGTGAAACAGTATTGTGCTGTTCATAAAAATGTTAAGTGCATCGGAGGTCTTATAGAAAAGTAACAATTACTTGCACCAGCAATTTTCACAAAGAAATCTAGATCATTTTTTACAACATTGATGTACTCCTTATTACCATGATTAAAAAAAAAAGAAATCTTGAGACATTACTTTAGCTATATTATTTTTCTAGTGGCATTATGCTTGCATTTAAAATGTATATTCTGAATGTTAAATCCTCTGATTATATCTAATTTTTGCTGCATGAGAGATTTTAAACAGTCCAGCTTTACAGCCCAATTAAATGTGAACACTGGATTAAATTAGCATCCAGAGGTTCATAATTCTTTGAGAACATTAATGCCTGCTCTTACAGAATTCTAATTTCATTACCAGAATAATTGAATTCAGATTTGTGAATTAAAGAGAGTGTCTTTAAAAGCGACAGTCTTGATAAATTGATCAAACCACAGAGGCTATCTGATGAATGTGCAACTTTATAAATCAGGAATGCAGAATGTTCTAAACAAGGCAAAAGACATTATAATGAGTTCTAAACAAGGCAAAAGACATTATAATGAGTTTACTTGGCTGACAAATTACCTGTTGAGTATAAGGTAATCAGCAGCCCAAAACTGAAGTATTAAAACACTGTATGAAGAAAATGCTAAGGTAAGGCATTACAGCCTGTGGAATGCTCTTTTAAATCACCTTGGATAAAGAATGAATAAATAAATAAATAAATAAATAAATAAATAAATAAATAATAATAAAAACTAGAATTGCCAGGCAGTTTTACAGCTTCCAATCCCCAGTAACAGTACCAAACTCTTAAGCAATTACTGGAAGAAGCAGGTTTAATTTTTGATATTTGACAAGTTTGAGATCAGTAACTTTACCAGTTTTCCAGAAGAAGATTTTGAAACTTTTTTTTCCAAAAAAGCCACCTTGGTTCATGCATAAACATCATTTTTGAAAAAGTCAATTGTACTGATACAGGCACGATGGTTTTCAGGTTTGGAGTTAATCAAGTGAACCATTTTTAAACTGAAGCAGTTTTAAATTGAAGAAAATGTAGGGCTGGCAGCCATCTTGTTTAACAAAGCAACACCATTTTGTGATTTATATTGTCGCCGGGATGATGCCTATCAAGTTGGGAGTAAGTTGGTTAAATGGTTTCCGAGCAGAAGCAGTTTGTTGTTTGGTTGTTGTTTTGTTTTGAAGCGGATTCTAAATTGCCCTCTGTGTGAGTGTGTGTGTGTATGTTTGTGGTGCCCTGCGATGGACTGGCGTCCTGTCCAAGGTGTAGTCCCGCCTTTTGCCCTGTGTCTGCCAGGTTAGGCTCCAGCTCACCGTGACCCTGTAAACGATTAAGCAGTTAATGATAATGGATGGATGGAAGGATATTGTTTCACAAAAAAAATTATCTTGCCTCTTCAAAGTGTTGAGTAGTTTGTGTAAATCAAAGGAAAAACATATAGGCACTATATGCCAAGTGTCAGATCAATCACTTCACCAGTTCTCAAGGGGAAGATTTTGAAAGGTTTGTAAAAAAAATGTGTCATATGGCCATTTTGGTTCAGGCCAATGCAATATTTTTATGTGCCAGTTGTATTGATAGTGACAGGGATGATGCTTATGAAATTGTAAAGAGTTAGTCAAGTAAACCATTTGTCAGTCTTAAATTTAAGAAGTATATGTACATCTGGCAGCCATATTGTTTTAGAAAACATCACCATTTTGACTTATTTGTATTCCATTGTCACAGGGTCTACTAAGTTTGGAGTTTGCTGGTTAAACGGTTTTCAAATAAACATAGTTTGATTCTTAGGGCATGTTTTGGTAAAATTTGTGGCAGCCATTTTAATAGTAAAATTTATCGCAGCAAGTTCTGTTTCACAAAGTTGAAGCGGATTTGGTTGCTTATGACATATGCAAAGTTTTAATCGGTTCACCGATTCCCAAGAAGAAGATTTTGAAAGTTTTTTTCTAAAAAAATGCGTCAGGCCACCATCTTGGTTGACGCAGGAGTGCAATTTTTTTGCATCTGAACTGTAATCTACACGGGATGATACATGTCAAGTTTCATGTTGATTGATTACACTGCTTGCGAACAGGAGCAGTTTGAAGTTGATGGAATAATAATAATAATAATAATAATAATAATAATAATAATAATAATAATAATAATAATAATAATAATAGGCTTTCCAGAAGCATAATAGTCACAGCACATATTCCACTGAAAACAGAACAAAACAATAAAATTGTTATGTAGTTTAAAAAGAAAATGTTACAATTCCATGAATTCCAAGAATGTACTTAAAGCACCAATTTAAAAAAAAAAAAGGAAATGGTTTTACTGTGGAAATTTGTTTTTTCGTTAATATAATTACAGAAGACAGAAATCTAAGGTATGTGCAGTATTAGAAAAAACACTGACAGGTATACACTTATATTGGATATAGGTTCAAGTAGTCCAAAGTGTGTGCAAATATATTTTGCTTAAGCCTTAAAAATCATATGCCTGGCTATTTATCCTTCATGCCTTGTGGTTTTGGGAATTTAACAGTCTATTTGTCCTGGTGACATCCCATTAAGCCGCAGAACAATAACTACAGCCTCAGCATTAGTGAAATCACACTGTAGCTAACTCTTGACCCACCTGGTTTATTCCATTGGTTGGGATGTTATATGACTGCAGCTTCTGCTTCAGCCGTCCTGGGTCACTGTGTCGAAATGGGCAACCTGGAAAGACAGTGAAAAGAAGCCAGATGGAAAAAAAATCATGTTGGAAGACAATATTGCCATATTGAACACTAGAGATAAACTGAAGATGAAGCTAATATTATAACACCATTTTGATAAATATATTAATTGCTTTGTAAAAGGACGCCAACATTTAAAAAGGACTAATAGGCAAACCTTTAAAAATGATTTTCTCAACTCTCTTTGCCACAATCTATAACTGTTCACAAATTACATCTCTATTTGTAAATTTCCTGTATTTTAAATATTAAAAGGGGATTATTTGTCATGTTATGTTACATGTCATGTTAACTGTTCACACATATATTATTCAATTCAATATTTGCCTGGTTGGTTTTGTTTAAATCATCATTAAGTCAGGCTTGTTTTGGAAGACAAGGTACAGTAGATGAACAGAGAAGTGCTTGGGAACCACTGATCGATCACACCCATATTCCCTCTAAAAAGGTAGAGGTCTCATAGCAACTTCATGTTCCTGTAAACGTTGTCTGCTAAACCATATCTCCCCAAACAGTTTAAAAAATGGAACCTCTGGGATTTTAAAATCTCCACACACATATGCTTCTGCACTGCAATCTCCATTGTAAACACCTTGAAATCTCATCTTAAATCAAACCAATTTTCCAAGTCATCTTTTAGCCAGGATTTAAGCGCAATGCTACAAAGACAAGCACTGCTTGATTTTTTTTTTTTTAAAAGGCAAAAAGTAAACTAGCAATTGATGAACATGTTTTTTCACACAAAGGAGAGCCCAAAAAACAGGCCTTTTGTGCCCTTTGAGTTTCTCAGTATTGCACTCACCATGATGATCCCCCTGTCTGAGAGGGTTACACAGAATAATCTTCATGCAACTGTAGGGAGTGTAGTCAGTGTGCTTGCCTTCCTTGCCGAAGCTGTGGCAGATGCTGTAGGCATACGTTTTGTCAAACTGAATGGCAGAGAGGGAGAGAGAAAAATTGAGATTGTTCCAGTGAGTGTCGCACATCATGTCTCACGTCGGGTATTTCTGGGATGAAATATTGAGCTATTAGAGAGTACCTGCTACAGGAGTGTCGCTAAATCGAGACAGATGTGACTGGATTACAGATACTGCAGAGCTGCTGTGGTGTGATTGAACTAACAGTAATCTTATTACTAAAAGTCCTGCTTCTCTGCCTATCAAGACACAACATATCATTGCAAAATATAAAGCTACATGGATATAAACAGCGATGCATTTGGCATGTAATTGTAGAAAACCACAACTCAGCATCAATGGGCAGGAATGGATCTGACAGTCTTTTACAGAGGCTAAGATTATGAGCTCAGTTGGCAGGTGTGTCCATATGAATGATTGCAGCTATTACTGATGTTTCACTAGGAACAGTCTCAAACATGATAACTATGGACTATTCTGGCAAGCAGACTGCAACACTGAAGATTTCCCCCTCTCAACTTTGTTGAAGGAGTTAGAAGTTACAGTGTTGGCAGAAAAACACAAGGTAACTGAATCCAATTGGTAGATCACTAGATGACACAGTACGTTTGTTTACATGGCACAAGTATTGAGAATATTAAGTATTTGGAATTCTAGAACATTCTGAGTGCTCTGTATACATGCAGGCCAAAATTCACTTATTCCTTTTATATTCCTCATTTACATGGTAAACGGAATAATCCTTTTATACAATTAGAGCATGCATACCTTGCTTCCCACTGAAAACCAAGAGTGTGCAGATTGTAGTAGAATAGTTTGTTGTTTATTGTAAAGAGGTGGTGGTGTGGACGCATATTTCTGTTATCTGTTTTTTTTTCAGATATGGAATCTGATATTTTGAGATTGTGTAGAGGTTTGTGTGTCTTATTTCAGTGCAATGTGTTCATGCAGATATGTACGCTTATAACAAGGAGACAGATTGAAGATGAGTTACCACTGTTTATCCAAGAATATCATCAACAGAGCCTGCAGTAATCAAATGTATAGTAGAATAATAACCATAGCAAATAAATAAATAATGCAAATACACTCTTACACTCAGTGTGTATCATATATATATATATATATATTATATATTATATATATATATTATATATATACACATATACATACATGTAACACTGTAGCAATCTTAATTAACGCAGGCGCATCACACAGGGTGAGGCAATCCACACACAGGTGGAGGGCAGCCGTGAACCCAGGACCTCTCGTACTAAAGCATCGCTCCGATATCGCTGAAAAAAGAGACGGCTCTTTTGCAAGGAGCTTATATTGGGCTTATGTCTTATAGTGTGATTACGGCACCTACCAGCCCTTCTGCTTCCTTCTCCCCTACCAGCCTCAAGTCCGTCCTCCGCCTGTGTGTGGATTGCCTCACCCTGTGTGGTGCGCCTGCCTGTGTTAACCAATATTGGTGCATGCCAGGTTACCTGCATCCCACTGTTATCACCAATGTAGCAATCCTCGGTTAACGCAGGGCTGGTAGGTGACGTAATCACACATGAAGACAAGCCGATATACGTTCCTCGCAAAGGATTAAACATAGTTTGAATGACAACATTTAAGGTCCTTTACCAGAGATTAAGGATCTCATATTCATCAAATCAGGTTAAAGGAAATCTCTGATCCATCACAGATCCATTTTCTAATCTACAATAGTAACATTCAAACTCAACTCCCAACGTTTTGCTACTGCTCATCACATATAGTGTCAATCCATTCAAAAATATAGCACTAGTTAAGAAATCATTAAAATGTATACAGTACATTGCATCCAATTTCAGTTGTGGACTCATTCTACCAATCAAATACTCCCTAGTTACAGTTTAAAAGGGAAAAACTCCCATACATTAGAAAATCAGCATTGTATTATATGGAAGAAGGTTGAAATAATTCATAAGGATTGTGCTCATCATAATCCATTAAAACCACAATAAAATCTGTGATCTTGACAAGGTGACTGCCTATAAAGTTGGAATAAAACATAAAAATACATGGCGCTCAGATATTAATTGTATGAAGGCTCATAGGAATTGGAGAAATTTTTTCAATAACATCCTACTGTTTTAGGGCTAGTATATACTAAAGGCAATATCCCCAGAATCAAGGACATGGTTTTTGGCCAGATGTTCAATATTTTATATATATATATAATTATTTTTTCAAAAAAAAAAAAAACGACAACACAGTTTTTCACAACTGTTAATATCTCAAAACAACTTCATTACATGCAAGACATCATTAAAATGAACATTATTAGTTGTTTCTTACTAATTCTGAGACATGATTATAGGATTTCTGGAAACATTTTATGAAGCCCCTGCTAGAGACAGAATAAAAGCATTTATCTTGGGCTCTACAAATTCAAGCGGAAGAATGGAAGGCTGTTCTAGTCCAAGGTGGGCCAATCACTACACTAATCATTATTTTTATGACAACCACTTTTCATTGGAAAGTGCTTTTAAAAGAGCTAATGAACTCAGGATACAATAAAACAACATGCTTTAGAGTTGCAGAGGGTGAATCAAATTGCTATCAACTGGCAAAGCATGTCCCATCGTAAAAACAATAGCTACAGATTGTTTTTCTTTTTAATTTTTTTAATCTAAGAACACTTTCGCATCCTATACAAAATCATGGTAATAAGTAAACCTGTGATCATGTTGGTTGTAGAATATTCAATGGCAAGCAGAACAGGAAGTACTGTAACTTGACAAAGAATCAGCACAGACAGTAGAAGAAAAAGCAGGGAAATTACAAACCTAGGAAAAAAAATTGTGAACATATTTTAGCGAGCCAGGGGCTACACCCCCCCGTGTAACAGAACAGCATGTGTGCAGGACTATAACTCTTGCTGAGCCACACAGTCCATAGGGAAAGTGTAAAACTGTCATTAATTAATATGTGTATTACATAAAGTACTTGCCCAGCCCCCCTTAACATTTGTGTGCCTATTATGACAGAACTGCCTCATTAAGTGCTTAATCCAGAAATAACCAGGGGTTTAAAGTGTCTGGAGAAACATCATTTGATGATGGACAAAACCAAGGTGCTGAAATGAAAAACAGTAAAAGTGAATTAATTTTTGGATTTGCAGTGTGACTGGCAATTTATTTTGAACAAAGATTTAAAACATGAACTTCTACTTCATCAGACCATGACTGACACTTACTTCCTGCAAGTGTGAGAAGCCCTTTAGAGTACACTATCGTCAAGTAGTGTTTATACGTATTGACTCTGTACCGTGTATTAAAAGTGGAAGTTGTAAAGAGATTAAATTAAATTGGTATGTAATGCCATTTTTTTTTTTTTTTTTTTTTTTTTTTTTTTTTGTAAAATATACGGTATGGATAATAGATAACTTTTTCTGTTTGATAGCCCATGGAAAGGTTACTCAATTACAGACGCTGTAATTTATTAATTACGAATACCCGTGAAAACACAGATTATAGTCACACACTATTAGCAAAACAAACTTTTCCACAGATTGGACTGGATAGTTTCCCTTGCACTTGGGTGTGTTAATTTTTTAGTTGCAGTCATAAGTCATATGAAAATTAAAGGTTAGGTATATTCATGTTCATTAGAGTACATTGAATACAAAATAATAATAATAATAATAATAATAATAATAATAATAATAATAATAATAATAATATACTGTATGTAAACACAGAAAAATGACTACAAAAGATTTAGAAGTGAGTAGTTTTTCAAGATTTACAATTATACTGTAAATTTACATTTAAAAAAATTTACAGTATAATCGTAAATCTCGAAAAACTACTCACTTCTAAATCTTTTGTAGTCATTTTTTTATTACTTTAGTATAAATACATGTTAATTTGGATTCATATGTTGTTTTTTTCTGACTTTATGTGAACAAAAAGACACAAAAGTGTTCATTTTCTCATTGGAAATAGTGATATTTTGAAATTTACCTGTCCTGGTCACAAAAGCAAAGTTTGTGGGGAATAATAGCCATTTTCTATACTTTTGAGGCATAAGCAATTAGGAAATAACACTTACTACCCAGGAACAAAAAAAAAAAAAAAATTGTTACACAGTGTAATTGGCCATTTCAAATTGGGAGAAAATTAAAATAATTGGCAATGACTAAATTAAAAAAAAAGAAAAAGAAAAAGAAAAAAGTTATATACTCTGTAATGTGTAATATGGGGGAGTAAATAAAATTTAAAAAAGCAATTCACAGAATCACAGTGCTGCATTATGACATGCTTAGCTTCTATGTGACATCACCATAAAATACATATTCTTCAAGTAATAAATATTTAAAAAGAGAGATACACAGAGATACACAGGCAGCACAAACCTCTCACTTAATTACAAATACCACCTTTGCACTAAACTTTAATATGGTTTGAGGGGGCACTCTTGCTAGACTGGGTACTGTTTGTCATGAAAGGGAAAACATTCAATAAGCAAGTTCACCTGACTAACCCTACCCATAGAGTTAGCTTTGACACTGAATTCATTATTCAAAAACAAAACCAACAAAAAGACATAATTGACCTGGTCTTGAAACAGTGTGTATGGGTGTTGATGCAAGAACAGCACAATAAAGTAATGCAAACAGTATCTGCATTGCACAAGTTTAAACTATTCCTGGATAAACATTGGTTTTGGGATTTGTACCTACAGTATGCAAAGATAACAACTGATGTAAAAGTACTGTCAAACACAGTAGTAATTTATGTTGATTGGGCGAATTTACCATTCAAAGTGATACAACTGACAGCTGATCTCCACAGAGTCTAAGAAAAGCAACAATCACCAAATCCAAGTTGCTGCTTCTTCACTTGTTTCACTTTGAATGGTAAATTAGCCCAATCAACACCAATGATACTCACCTGATTTCTGTGGAGAGCTCACGCCGAATAATTGGTTCATGCAGCACTACAAGCGTTCATATCCTAACATTATTAACTACTGTCACTGTAAAGTAAATGATGTTGAGGGGTTTTAAAGAGCAGCAACACGACAAATATGTTCATGCATTTAGATCACTGCCAAACTCTTTACAAAGTAGCAACATCAGTAAGGAACACTGTTTACTATAATAAAAACAATAGTAATAATAATTCGAATGCATTTAAGTATTCCCGTTTTATGATTAAAACCCCAAATTTTTAGCTACATAGCTTAAGGATGACAAACATTTTAACACTATTTAAAACAGACACAAGAATACAGTTAGTATGGTGTGTACTCGAGCAGGAACATCAATATATTTGGCTAATTCCTAAATGCTCAACGCACACCACATTCACTATATCCATGTGGCTGTTTTCTAATTATTTATTTGCAACTAAATCTTAGCGTTTTCAAACATTAATTAGGTCAGCAGTAAAGTCATAAACAGTTCGCATTTTAAAACACCGTCTGCTATCACACAGAACATTAGTCATGTGCTGCTTCTCATTTCCAGTCGTGATTACTCACATCGGTTTTTCTCCCAATTTGTGAACTGTGGTATTGCTTGGCATGTCGAAAAATACAGGGGTCTGATCAGCATTTCCGATCTGTCCAAGCTGGTACTGTTAGAAACGTTGAAATTGTAAAAGTTTCTCTTAATTCCTCAGGAAGCTCATGACGCTTCTTTGAAAATGTCTGCCTGTATGTCATGGATGATTCAAGATCGGGCAGTCATGTTTTGGTTCGTCTTTTCTCAGCAGTAAGTCACATTGATGCTAGTGTATTCAGGCAGTGATGTCTTTGTTCGTCTTTTCTCAGCAGTCAGTCCTGCTGGTATTTGTCCACTCGGGTAGTCACATCTTTTGTTAGTGAATTCACTACTGTACTCGAATTTAAGATGCAGGCTATTTTTGAGAAGCAAAAAATGTGCGTCTTAAATTCATAATCGCAGTTTCTCTTCCCACTGCTGCCAGGGGATGTTCAGTCTACAAATTACATTAACAGCAATAAGTCACTCTCAGTTAAAACAATGTTATTTTATAAAAAGTTGAAATAAGGTGAGAAGTCAGCTGGCCAAGGTTTCTCTTTCACAGCAGAGTCAGAATTCTCTGTGCTTCAGCTGGTGTTCTCTGGAGAGAAAGGGAGTTCTAATTAAAAAGGCAGCTGGTGTGGAATAACTAGGCATATTAATACAGTGCTGCCAACATCTCTCCAGACCTCTACTTATTGTGGGCGACTTTCCTTATTTGACTTTGACCGACAGGAACGTTTTTGTCAGAACTGAAGCCTGTTCCATTTCATCCCAGGAGGCTGAGAGAAACGGCTGTGCCTGTTTGTCCTAACTAAAACCAGACAAGTTAATAGATTGATCAAGTACTTTTATGGGTGTGTCAAGCTGCAGCTATATTAGTTTTAGCTACGTTGTCCTGATTGTCAGTTGGATTCTTCACAGACTAGTGCAAATACCCTATAGTTTGCTGTATATAGGAAAAACATTTCACAACACTGGCATATCTTTCTTTATACTAAAACACATTACTTACTGTTATTCTCTTGTATTCAATTATCCAACTAACTAACAAGGTATTATGTTCTAATCAGAGAATATGCTACATAATGCATTTCACTTTTTATCTCAAAAGTGTAAAACTAATGTGACTCCACTAACAAGAAATTATAGGGCTGTATTAATGAGCCAATAAAGTGCTAGAAGAAAAAGTCCTGTCTTCTAGGATCAGTTGAAATAACTTTCAGTATTTTCTGGCATTAGTAGCAGGTGCACCAAGATAAAAGTCAGTCGAGGCACCTATTATTCTCACAGCAGCTGTCACCATGTGCAGCAGTGCAGGCATTCTTGTTCACAATTTTTTTTTCCCCCAAGTAAGGTAAATGATAAACAAGAGTATGAGCTACCAATTGAGTATAAGAAACAACCTCCTGACTTTTGCATTTTTTTTGTGAAAAGCTATTTTTGTAATTGAGGACCAAAATTTGGTCAACTCTGTCAGACACTATCAAACTCAATTTTATTCTGATATAAACAACCTAAGAGAAGTGTGAGGGATTGGAATCTTTGATTATGGTTAATGTGTTTGGAAATATGTGATAGAAGTGTGTTTATATACATTTATTTTTATACCTATACTTACATGAAGTCCTCCATCGCCAATTATTGTCCTAATCTCTTTTTTAGATAAATGACAAAAAAAAAAAAAAAAAAACTTTAAAAACAAAGGAAGAGCACTGGGTGTTAAATAACAAGTATTTTGTATATCAACCCTGTTTCTGGGAAAAATCTTAAAGTATTTTGCATATTATTCATGAAAAAATCTATCTGATGGAGTTGACATCAGAGCACATGAACAAGCTACCCAACCACGCACATAACTTTTTCTACTCAAATTCAAAATCGTGTTTCAATGTTAATTACCTTAATTGATTCAGGAAAAATATGCAACTTACAATTTGTAATAAGTCATTTTATTGATCTAAACATTTGATCCTTGTAACTATTATAAGTATTTTGCCTGAGAATGTCACAGCATGGCTGCATTTCCTAGCTTTGATTGGGCTCCACACAGTCTCTGATTGGAGCAGTGTGGAAGAGAAGGTTCTCTTTACAGAGGGATTTCTAAGTTTACTCCCTGCAACCATGTTCTCTGTAATCGGAAGATGCAACTGCTTGCTTTGCTCTCATTGCTTGCTGTCTGAATTTTTTCATTATTTCTTTCCATTGCTTTGAGATTTTCTGTAAGAATCTTGATTTCTTTGGAATGCCTTTTTCTGTTCTTGCTCCCTCTCTGGCTTGTCTACTGTGACTACTATCATCAACTGCCTATCCCCTTTAAAATCTTTAAAAACAGTGGTTCAACTTTTATTTTCCTATTTTTTTTTATAAAAATCACTACTATCATCAATCTAATCCTCTGGACTATCTGGAGGTGTCTCAGTGAACTGATTTGGTTTCCTGCGCTACTTAAATGCCCTCTTGGAGCATCTCCAAGATTTTCTTTTCAGTCTTTTCTCCCTCGCACTCATGGCTCCATCTGCTTTATCTTCCCATCTCTCTTTTTCCATCTTTGCCTCTCATTCTCTTGTTCCTGAGCCTTTGTGTCTAGTTGACTACTGATTCTCTTCCTTCTCTTTCTTTGGTATTCTCTGTCTCTTCTCCTTTATCATCTAATGGTAACTTGTGTCTAGCCATGCTTGCCTAAAAACATTTAACCCAAATTATATTGTTGTTTGTCAAATTGCTTTCTTATTATCCAATATTTTGATGGACATGGTACATGGTGGTCATGGTTCATGGTAGGTATATCAAATTGTGCATGAAAACAATAAGGGTTTTCTAACAGTAAGACTTGAGACATGAATAATGTAAATTATTCTTATTCTCTTGTATTACATGTTTGTAAGTAACCTTTTTGCTGATGACAGCTGATATTAGAGGAAAATAATGTGTTAGTCAACTCCATCAGTATACCAGTCAACTCCATCAGACAAAAAATCTGACGGAGTTGACAAAACACCACATTTTACCTCTTAACAAAACAGAACAGGAACATTTTAAGAAAAACAGTACAAATTCAAGTTGCTGCTTCTTCGCTTGTTTCACTTTGAATGGTAAATTAGCCTAATCAACACCAATGACGCTCACCTGATTTCTGTGGAGAGCTCACGCCTAATAATTGGTTCATGCAGCACTACAAGGGTGCATATCCTAACATTATTAATTACTGTCACTGACTGTTAAGACAGCTCACAGTGCATACACCTCAGTCACACTGCACAGGCTAGCAAGCAAGTCATCACATTAACTCATCACATGTCCATATTTATTTTTTTGATAGGATATGAAACATGATTTAATCTTTCAGTTTTCACCTTCTTATGTATACTGTATCACTGATGATGATGGGATTCAAAACCATAATTAATTGTACACATACTTTCAAAATGATTTATTTTTTTTCTTTTATAAATAACTTGGAGGCAAAAGTTCAGTGAAAATGGTAAATATATTATTATTATTTTTTAAGGGTGGGATGCTGTATATGTTAGTAAACATCAATAAGTACATATTTTGACATGGTTGACATATAAAATAGCATTTTATATTACATTTTACTTATTTATTATTTTATTCTCGAGCGTGTTCAGGTCCACAGGTTTTGAAAACATATCTCTTAATAAATAAAATGTTGTTGGTAAACAAAGAAGACTTTAAACTTTTTTTTATAATTTTTATTCTTGTAAACTTCCACTGAGAGAAAATAGCTACAGTAATTAAAATTGTTAGCTTAATAATAAAACATTTGATTTTAAACTGTTTTCGCTTCTGAGAAAGAAGTTCCGTACTGTTATAATCTAATAGCTAGGGAGAAGGTCTCAGCCAATCAGAATTTAATATTTTCGCCAATTGTTTCTACACATTTAATAATTTTAAAATAATGCATTTACAACACTATGGGCTATAATCATAAAACATGGCGGTACTTTCTGGCCATGAAAAAAAAATACTACTGGCCAGTATTTAACACGCAATGTATAAAAGTAATGCATGCAAGCAATTGACTATGGTATGCAAATGAGCTGTGCCCCCTACTTAAGACATTGATGGCATATCACCGTCTGTTTACACAGTCTATGGGACATGTCTGCAGGCAGACAGGTTGTCCAAAATATCGAGATGTCAGGGTTTTAAAAAGTAATAATAAATATCACACACAGGTGCTGGACGTGAGTGAGAGGTTAGCTTAGGGACAGTGTACGCTTTTTTTTTATTAAAAAAAATTATGATATTTTTATATAGCTTATAGTGCACATGCCTTCCTGAAAAAGAACTGTGACCACCAGAAATTTAATTTATCTCACAGTTCATATTTTACTTTTGGTTGAGAAAAAAAGGATCCTCTAATGTTAGCACACTAGAGCGTAGCAAGCTCCGGTTATTTGTTTAAAACTTTCGTTTGAGTGACAAATGGCACAGCAAGAAAGCACCACAGTGCCATGAAAATAGTCAGGTGATTAGATACAGGGTGACAAGTAATTTCTAGAATGTGTGGGTTTATTCAGAATGTTCTTCAGGTAAAACAATCCACACACAGACTCAATAACAAGGAGAGTCTGGAAGTCTGTATAAATTAGTGCTGGGACGAACACAGGATTTTCATGTTCGGATATTCGCTCATAATTTAAATATTCATTTGGATATTTATTTGTTTTTCAAAAAGTAATAAAAGCCATTATATTGCTCATAACGCAGGCAGAGACCACATAGCAGCAGGGGCAGGGGGCATGGTCCTGTGTGTGTGTGCCTTTATTTTACAACATAGCAATATGTAACATGTTAAAATAAAATAAAAAAATATCCCAGGAGTAAAGAATAAGTTGTGTAGAGCTTACTTTACCTCAGTGAATTAAGTAAAAAACAAAGGATACTGTTAAAGGGTACTGTTTAAGCAAGGCATTTCAGTCCCATGAGACTCTTGCTCGACTAAAGCAGCATAACACATTTTTGTCCAAGATGGCTTTCCATAGGAATTACTAGGGGTGCGCACGCATAATCTAGTTTGTTTATTTTTTTGCTGTCTAAAACTTTTAAATAGAGGCTCAAGAGCTGCTGTGTTGATTCTGTGTTTTATATATATATATATATATATATATATATATATATATATATATATATATATATATATATATATATATATATATATATATCATCACAAACTGAAGGCACTTTTTTACACAGAGAATTGTGGGAGTCTGGAACCAACACCCAGGTAATGTTGTTGAAGCTGACACCCTACAATCCTTCAAGAAGCTGCTTGATGAGATTCTGGGATCAATAAGATACTAACAACCAAACGAGCAAGATGGGCTGAATGGCCTCCTCTCGTTTGTAAACTTTTAATGTGCTTATGTTACTATCACAAGGATCTCTTTTTCATTTGCCACTTTTTGAAACTGATTTAGACAGAATAAAAATTATGAACATCATTTTGATTTAATTTAGTTTAATTATCATGTAATCAAAGAAACTATAAATGATATTGCACAAGTCTACTGGAAGCCATAATAGTAGTAGCCTGTCAGTTTTTCATCAAGTATCACTGGGAAAACTACAAAGCGGTATGTAATTTAATATGTTAATGTAACATTATTCAGCAGGTTTCTTTCCATTTGATATAGCAAAATCAGTTCCGTCTATAGGGTGATGCAATATATTTGGTCACAGCTGTATCACTTATAAAATATAATTTACATTAAAATGAGGTGAGTTGAGCTACCTCTGTGGAATCCTATGAAAAATATATAAAGTGAAGTACTAACTTTCTGAACACGGACAATAATCAATATAGGAATATAAAATGTTTTTTTTTTTTTTTTTTTTTTTTTACCTGCAAAAACTTACTAACACTAAATCCAAAACATGCAGTGAGTTTGTAACTTTCATGATATGGGAACAGTCTTGCTTCTAGCAGTTCAACTCTTCAGTTGACATTTTCATTCTTTGCAAAGGTGAGTGATTGTGCTAAACTGATACCTGCTCACACCATCAGAATAATCCAGAGGGTCAAGACACAGTTCAAATCTACCGGGTCTTTCTAGGAGGATCATCTTCCAATATATCTTGATGTACAGCCCACACAAGCACACTGAAGCCTGCCATTTTCTCTAATTAGACAATGAATAGGCTACAATAAACCTGATTTTTATTTTATCAATCAGTAAGTAGCCTATCCTGTTCAGACGAGTTAACAATGTCATTTAATGTATGCGGATTATTGGATATTTAAACATAGTCTTTTTTTTTCCCGTAAAGAGTATGCTAGAGTGCTTCAGGAGTTCTATGTATCCTGTGGAAATTGATGAAAGCATGGGAAAAACAGGTTTTACCAAGAGCATTGCGCCAAACAGGTGGAGTCTTCATACCAAAAGAAACGATTCTACAAGCATCAGTCAGTTTCACCCTATTTCCCTATAAAATGTAGAAGGCAAGATTTTCTTCAGTATTATTGCTCAAAGATTGTCAACTTACATTTTAAAGAACTGCTTCGTTGACATTTCAGTGCAAAAAGCTGGCATCCCAAGTTTCCCAGGATGCTTAGAACACATAAGCGTAATCTGGCAACAAATTCAATCAACTAAAAAGGAGAGGAAAGAGCTCCATGTGACATTCCTGGATTTGGCTAACGCATATGGTTCAGTGCCACATGAACTTCTTTGGGCAGCATTTGATTTTTTCAATGTATCGATGATAATAATAAATTTAGTGAAAGCCTACTTTGGAGATTTGCAATGTGGTTTATCAACTTCAGAATTCAGCACTACATGGCAATGCCTAGAAGTTGGAATAATGGCAGGATGCACCATTTCTCCACTGGCTTTTACCATGGCAATGGAAGTAATTATTAGGGCATCAAATCGGGTAGTGGGAGGAGAGCGCTTGGCTTCTGGAATGTGACTACCACCAATTCGAGCATACATGGATGACATGACAACCATGACTACAACGGTAGCCTGCACTAATCAGTTATTGGGCAAATTAACCAATAACATCGAATGGGCACGAATGAAGTTCAAGCCCACTAAATCAAGGAGCATTTCAATAATTAAAGGGAAAGTAGTAGATAAAAGGTTCTACATTAATGGTGAGGCAATGCCAACAGTGTCTGAGAAGCCAGGGAAAAGTCTTGGGAGATGGTACGAAAGGGATCTAATGGACACAGTTCATGTGAGAGAAGTTAGACAACAAGAGGAGGAAGGGTTGAAGAGCATAGACAGCAGCACTTTATCGGGCAAACTGAAACTGGTGTTTTCAGTTTGGTCTACTGCCAAGGCTGCTGTGGCCACTGACTGTGTACAAGGTTTCTTTGACAACAGTTGAGAAGCTGGAAGATTTAATCAGTTCATACGTCAGGAAATGGTTGGGAGTTCCAAGCTGCCTCAGCAGAGTGGGACTTTATGGTAAAGGAACACTGCAGCTACCAGTCTCTGCTCTAACTGAAGAGTTTAAGTGCACCAAGGTCTGACTGGAAATGACATTAGTAGATTAATGCGACAAATGCATAAAGAAGGCAGCACCTGTGCTGAAAACTGGAAGAAAGTGAGCGCACAAAGAAAGCCGTGGAAGATGCAAAGGCTGCCCTTTGAATCATGATATTATGGGGCAAGTTCAGCATGGAAGAGGGGTTCTTGGTCTCAGTTCAACTCCTCCTACATGGCACAAGGTAAAAGTTGCGTCACACAGTGAAGAACTTATCTGAAGCAGCAGAAAGGAGTTGTAACAAGCTGTGGTTGAGACGGAAAGATTCTGGGGATCTCAAGTACAATAGAAAGAAAGCAACACTTATGTATGGGTAAGTACGTTGGGCTGAGTTGAGTGGGAGACAGAGGAGGGTGACGCTGGGATGCCAGAATCACTGGCAAGCCCTCTTGAGGTGTCGTTTGCTAGTTGACGAAACAACGAGGACAAAAGCTGCCCACTTGAAAACCCCAGAGATGTACCCTACTTAGCGCAATCCAGGCGGTTGTCATGCTGATGCTCTGGGGAAACCACACTGTGGTTGATTCCCGGAGCCAGCATCGCAGTTGTTGTGTGTGCTGATGTGCTGGGGAGGCAAAATAAGCTGATCCCTGGAGCCAGTATTACATTTCAGCCACCAACACGAGGCAGAAGGATATCTACATCATCAGATGGAAAGAAACACAAATGGATAGAGATGAAGATGGATCACATTAGTTTACTGTAAAGCTATGTCTTAGTTGGTGAGTTCTAATCAGCATGACATTTTATCATCTACTCATGTAATGGAAATAATTAGTATTACTGTTGGCTTGAATACATGTTCCTAAACGCAGAAATCATGCTAGGAAATTATATCGTTAAGATGCATCTCATCCTCCGCCTGGTCTGAGCCCGGTTTTAATTATGATGCTTGTAAGGGTCAATTAACGGCATGATACAGATTTATGAATCGGACAAATAATATCTAATAAAAAAATCGGTCTCTAAGGGCACGTTATTCTAACATCACGATGAGTGATATTTTCTGGCAGTAAATGGCATTTATGCATCATCGGATGAAATACTGTCATGTCAAACACTATTACTGCCTTTATAATAGAGACAGTAAGTTGTATGCATCTGGACCTATGACGTTTAAACTATGATGCTGGATCTTTAAAAGTAGAATAAATTGGGTGTACAGAATTAATTATCTATTACCTACAGGTTTCCAATTCTTATGTTTGCGTTTTTCATTAAAGTTTGAGCTCATGCTTCAAGTCAGTTCTAATGGTAAAAGAGTGAGACTAATTTAATTCAATTCAGTATTCTACACCTGTACTAGCTTTCCTGTTTAAAAAGGAGCAATTAACTCAACGAGCCCTCAGTACGATGGTACATGCTGTATTGTAGACAGAGGATGAAACTGTTAACTTCTATTATAATTGCATCCAGTTGTGCACAAGCTATTATTCTTTACCGTGCTTTTCATCAGATATTTGCATGTGGGGCAGAACTGGGCAATGTGATGGGAAACTAGATAATCCAGCAAACAAATTTAGAATAGATCCTGACTGAAGTAAAGGGATAACAAGTGTTTTGTTGCTGCAAACTTGAAATCCTCTCATCGTTGTTTTGTATCTGCCTGCAGAGACAGCCAACAAAAACATTTCCACAAGAATTCTGTACTTTCTAGTCACCCCCATGTGACTCGACACAGGGCCACAACATTTCATATAAATTGCTTGTCAAAAAAGAGCTTCAAGCAGTACCAAAAGTGATTTCTATTCATCATGACACTCTTAATCCCAACTGTCCTTAACAAGTAATTTGTCCCATATGTCATTCCAACTATGGCACAATTTCTGAATAACCTGTTTTACAATTAGCTATGGATGAATTTTTGAGAGTGTATTTTTGTAGGGTATACATGATACATTATCAACTATTTATTCTTTAAAATGCAGTATTCCAGTCCCCCACACAGGTGGGCAGACTATTGAAAAAAAAAAATTAAAAACATAGAAGCGCATAAACATATATTTCTCTACAAACCTAATGAAGAACTCTGAAACTAACATGTGTAGTCATTATATTTGTGGAGCTATATGTTTGTTTGTGGATATGAGCATAGGAATCAGTGTGAAAATGTTACTCAGCACCTTGACCTTGCTGTAACCAAGACTTTTGGGCTTTCACATAAAATAGCTAACTACCCTTGGTATAGCAAATATAACCCAAATTAATTGTCATTAATTACAGTGAGCAAACATGCTCGTAGCCAACACACCAGTGGACATGTTTTCCATTCTGTACTCTAGCTCTCACATTTCACAGCTCTCTCACCTAATGCTGTTGGGATACTAACACTGTGCCAGCTAACCCAGGTTCTCTGTCATAATAAATTCATCATACCAAGAACTTTGGTACCTACTTTGGAGACCAGATAATGTTTAGCAGCTGAACAGGATCCTGTCATGTACTCGTAGCCAGCAAGGTTACATTCAAAGGGCTGGGGTCCTCCCAGGATGGCCTGCTGTTTGTTCCTGATGTGAAATGGGTTGGTCTCACTGGTCATTCCTTTAGCCACCTGGCTCCTGTGCTATGGAATGACCTTCCCGTCGACATCAGGAGCTCCTAGTCAGTTGGTCGGTTTAAAAAATGTCTTTTGTGAAATTACAAAATGATTCATACATGAATCCTGAAAAACATGAATCCTCAAAATGAAGACATCTAAGGGAAAGATAAGTTACAGTAAATGTCAGAAAAAACTAAAGAGAAAAAACTGAAATATGTTGATTGCATAAGTATTCAGACCCATCAACTCGATATTTGGTGGAAGCACCTTTAGCAGCAATTACAGCCGTAAGTCTCTACTAACTTTACACACTGGCTTGGTGCAATTTGTGTCCATTCTTCTTGGCAGATTTGCTCAAGCTCTATCAAGTTGCTTTGGGATTGCTTATGGACAGCAGTTTTCAAGTCTTTCTACAAATTCTCAATAGGATTCAAGTCAGGACTTTGACTGGGCCACTCAAGGACATTCACTTTCTTATTCTTAAGCCACTCCAGTGCAGCTTTGGCCTTGTGCTTTGGATCATTGTCCTGCTGAAAGGTGAATTTTCGCCCCAGTTTTAAGTCTTTAGCAGACTGAAACAGGTTTTCCTCTAGTATTTGCCTGTACTTTGCTTCATCCATTTTTTTCAGTCCTAACAAGCTTTCCAGTCCCTACTGAGGAGAAGCATCCCCATAGCATGATGCTGCCACTACCATGCTTGACCATTCAACTAATTGTGTGACTTGTTAAGGTCATTTTGTACACCTGAATTAATATCATTTTGCCACAGCAAAGGGTTTGAATACTTATGCAATCATGATTTTTCCATTTTTATTTCATATTAATTATCTACATACTTCTTTCTGTTAGTTTTTGCTTTGAATGTGTGCAGTAGGTTGTGTATAGAACACATATTAATGCCTACTTCAAAAGTGTTATGACTGCAAGCTTTAAAGCAACAAAATGTGAAAACTGAGAGGGTCTGAATACTTTTGCAAGGCACTGTACATATACCTGTTTACACACTGGTTTCTTTTGAAATGTTTATTTTATTATAGTTTTTCATTTTTTGAAGTAGTCCTATATATGTGGAAGGTTAGAAAATAACCCCTTTAATGTTTAATTGTTCTTTTAAATAGTGTTTCAGCTGTGCAGATGTTTGATGTGATGTGCTTGAATAAAACTGTTGCGTTGCATCCGATAGCTTGTCTTTCATTTTAATATTGATGTTGTTTAAAATGTAAACATCATAATGACTGCCAGCTGTGTTTTTAAGTATGAGTACAACCACGGCACTTCTAGTGTTAAATGATGAAATACAAAGTAAAGGGTTTGCCTGAAAAAAAGGGTGCTGCGTAAGTCCGCTGTAATGTCATTTTAAATGTTCATGAAACACACATTAACCTTTAAAGCTGAAGAATACTGTAAAAAATAAATAAATAAATAAATGGGCGAGGTCTGTATTGTCGGATCCAAAATGAAAAGTGCTTAAAATGCATTCAATCAATGCACAGAGCAACTACTGTATTGCACAGCTTGTTCTATTCACTTCAAGTGCATTATTTGCACATGGTTATTTTTATTTGTTTTTTCTTTTTTTTGATCATGGTTATTAGAAATTGTGAAAAATTGGCATTCAGCGAGAAGTGGTGGTGGGGCGACAGTTCAGACATGGGTGTTGACTCAGCAGAATCCAGTAATAGCCTATTGTAATGTTTGGCCACTGCTGTAGTACAGTATCTTGGATAACAACAAAATAAAGACATTCTAAATATAGTTTATATATTATGTTGCGTTTAAAGTTTCTACATTTTTTTTGAAGAAGAAGAATCCAAATTATATTATTTAGAATCGATTCTCAAAGTCGATTCCATCAATTCCCAAATCAGGAATCATTCTGGAATCGCCCATCCCTAGTTCATGCTGCTTGCTTTTTGGTTTTTCATACAGCTTCTGTTTCTGTTAGCATTAACGTCAGTATAATCACTGCATGTTAATTGGCCAAGCTTTCATTTTGATCAGATTTCATTTTGGAATGCATCACAAATCTCCACCCATTTCACTTTGTGTCACTGTTCATTGGTGAATTAATGAGAGAAGACTTTAACAGTGCAAAGTGATGAATATTTCTGCACATCAATCGGAAGGCAACCACATCAGTGACCGCCATAAATTACATAGCTTATAGATATCAGTAAACCTGTGCATCTGTGGGGTATATCAACTAAAACCTCTATCTCAATCTCCTGCCTGTCACTCAGCAGCAAATACACACCCACACGGTGCTTCAGATTTGATAAGTGAGTTGGAATCAGGATACAGATACAGGTGTGCTTCACGCTTTCCAGACACTGGCCCAACTTGCAAGGTAATATATTTTCTGCTTTTTGTACTTTACTGTGTAAAGGATACTGTATTCAAATTTTTTGTATTGGCTCTTACTTGAAATAGTTCTTATCCATTTATTGTACTCAATACTTGCTTTAAATTGAATATATTCTTATAACCAAATATTTTAGGTTTAACTGCTCCTTGTCATGATCACGCTCAAACATTTATTTACTGTATTTTGAATTTTCTCTCATTTGAATTTGCTCTTACCTACTACTGATTTTACTGTATTCGATAACTGCTATTATCTATAATGTAATACAGTCAGCACTCGCATATCCAACCCTATAAAATTTTTACTTCAGTGATGGTTAAACCTGTGTGATGCATATCTGATTATTTCAATATTTAATTTCACTATATTTCATATAATGCTCGATAAGGCACTAGTGTCACAGTTCTCTTGCAAATGAAAATCACAAAAACAACTATATATATATATATATATATATATATATATATATATATATATATATATATATATATATATATATATATATATATATATACTGATGCACAATAAAAACGCAACAGTAAATTTTACATCAATAGCTCACTGGGCACATACATAATGTTATTTACATTTGAAAAAGTAAGCAGATAGGTTTGTTGATTGTTTGAGTTGTATTGTTCCTTGGGATAACAAAATACTGATCGTGTGATTTCATAAAAACACCAGGCACTCAGTGTTTGGTGTTTGAGTTGAGTTAAAATTGCCAAAATGATTTGATTAAGAATCTGTATAAATAGCCGTTCGAAGAGACATGATTTTAATTAACACAGTAAAAGATACTACCATGCCTTGCTTGAGTAATGAAGGTCATCTGGTTGATTGAAGATCAAGTTTGAAGATCATCTGGTCTGTGAGAGAAGTTGCCCGTATAATGAGATATTATGCTTCTAAAATCGGCAGACTAATCCAGAGAAACCAGCTCTGTGAGGGACAGACCATGTCCTGGAAGGCAGAGGGTCTAAACAAGTAGTTGTTTAGATTTATAGCCTTATTTATTTATTTTATTTATTTTTAAGTTTGACAGTTATTTACTGCTTTGGACACAAATTACATGAAATTGTAACACATGTTTCAACAGTTCTATAGTGTTACAAGATGACTAATGTAGCAACATTCGCTACCACACATCAACTCAACTTCTCTGAGCTCATTCTCATTCATAAAAGCTTCAATGTACCTCTGTAGAAGCTGACGGCACAGCTACCGAAATGTTAGGATTATTTTCTATCAACAGAGTCCCAGTGTCGTCTTAATTTGTGGATTTGTTTGACTTATCTGCGTCACTATGTTTTGGAAGAACAATGAGATTCAAGGTATAATAATATATATATATATATATATATATATATATATATATATATAATATATTATATTATATATATAATATATAAAGCGGGACCTGTCTCTGCCGCTTATGCTATGGGGTTTCCACTGCCTTTATGCATGGCTCCATTAAAACAAATTGGAGCCAGGTGCTATGCCTGACTCCTCCCCCTATTCTATCACCATTCTGAAAATGCATTGCAGTTACAACAAAGTCAGACTTAATAAATTTACTCGGCTTTCTAGCCAATAGCTGTTTGCTACAGATCCCAGGGGTGGGTTTAGTCTGAATGTTGACAATGGCTCGGGAGGGTGGGAATAAGGAAATTCATAGAGATAGACAGCTAGTGTTAACAGAGAAACAGTATAGGTGTGACATTTTTGTTCTGAAAGAACCGGAACCCTTACGTTTAACATGCAAAGTGACTTAGGGTATTGAGAGTAACAAATAAAAACTTTTAATTAGAACAGTGGTTTTATGATAACACATAACCATTATTTACTAAATCTTGTTAAATACTGTAACTGGCAAATGTTGTAAAATAGAAGGGCAAAGTTTGTGGCATTTGTATATATGTGTGTGTGTGTGTGTGTGTGTGTGTGTGTGTGTGTGTGTGTGTGTGTGTGTGTGTGTGTGTGTGTGTGTGTGTGTGTTGTGTGTGTGTGTGTGTGTGTGTGTGTGTGTGTGTGTGTGTGTGTGTGTGATATCTGACACAAAAACACACTGGAAATGTGAAAAAATGGCAAGTTATCAAAGTGCCTAGCCATTTAAAGTGGAGATATCAAAAACACAAGCCACGTTTCAAGAAACAAGGCAACCCTGGCTAGCACCAAGGAAATAGGCACAACAGTCAGCAGTTGGGTCAAGGTTGCCCCAATTGTTTCTACTAACTTGGCTTGTGTTTTTGATGCAAATTCGATCCACTTTTATTGTGCCTGAAAAACACAAGCCAAGCCAATTTTTGATATCTCGGCTTTAAATGGCTGGGCATTTTTGATAACTTGACATTTTTTCACATTTCCAATGTGTTTTTTGTTTCAGATATAATATTAAAACTGGTATGTTCTGTCCTGAAATTCTACAGTTCAGTAAACCATTTGGACATAACCAAATTGGGGACAGGCAAAAATACAAAACATAATTGTTGACACTTTAAAAAATGAATGCTTTTAACGGTGCATTTGGAGATCTGTATGGAAATAAATACACTCGAAAGAACGAAATGGTTATTCTAGCTTTTGGGGGTAAAAAAAGGTACAACAAAATGAATTATTCATACCCGGTTAATTGTTTACAAATCATCCACAAAAGCGCCTTCTCTGGCCAAAACATCGCATTTCATTTTGAATTGACAGACATTCCTTGATAAAAACGAATCCACGTCCGTGAGGCTGCGGAACATCCTCTGCTTTTGATCAACTCTGACTACATCTGTTTTTTAGTCCTATGCGTATCATAGACCTGTTTGTATCATTTGTCCTTAGCACAGTTTTTTTATACCATTTTTATATAACATCATCCCTTTTTTAGTGTATCTTGAAACAAAACTCTCTCTCTCTCTTTCTCTCTCTCTCTCTCTCTCTCTCTCTCTCTCTCTCTCTCGCTCTCTCTCTCTTCAGCAATTATTGCATAGTGTAATATTTATTAATCATTTAAGTTTTAACTTCAGTGTTATATTACAGCACATGAATGATACAAGCAGAGGTATTTATTAAGGCTTATTCTCTATTAATAAATGTATTGTGTACCGATACAGATTTTGTAAATGTTTACACCTGGCTGAGCATTTGTGTACCTGCCCTTTTTTGTTGAGAATTTCACACCTCTCCATACCTATTAAACACTCAATCGTGCTGAATTTAGAAATACTAAAATAATGTAAGTTACATAAGGATTTCTAAACATTAGGAACAACTTTGCTGCTAAACAACTTTTCACTAATGTATAGTATAGGTACTTAAAAGTTAAGCCCCATTAAGGTGCTTTTTATGGGACAAAATGGGTCAGCTAAAATTGCAGCTGAGGAAACTAGTTCAGAAAAAATGCTGTAGTTTAAAAATGTAAAATTGAGTACTACAATTTTCAAACTAACCCTCACACTTTTAAATATAGTTTTTGTGTTTTATATATAGGTGGTGCACTATATACAAGATAAGTAGAATATTTGGATTATTGTATTCTACATACTGTAGTTTACTATCTGTTGTTGAGTAATATACAAGAGGTGAACATTATGCAACAGATGTAACCCAGGGCAACTTAATTATGTAAAAAAAATGTGACAGTTAATTCCCTTTACACCCAGGAATTTAAATGGATTATAATGGATTAATTTTATGCTTTGCCATGACAAATTATCTAAATTAAATAATAAACATGTAAAAAAATGTCATTAAAAATATACCCCAAAAAACTATTGAATTTGGGCTGATCTGCCAATAACCACATAAATATATCATGAAATATACTGTAACTTTCACAACAGAGCATCAATGACAGGTATTTAATAGCTTTTTTTTTTTTTCCTCCTGTGGACCAATTTATAAAAAAAAGCAGCAATTTGTATATAAATGCAATCAATACGATACAGCTAGCAAAATGTTTCCGGTAGAAGTATTTATGTCATTGCTTGCTATTTTTATAACATTGAAATAATTGCCTACGGGGAAAAAAGAACCTTTTGTATAGTGGATTGTTATTCCAACTGGTTCTGTGATGAAAGAACCAAATAACTAATATTATAAAACTAGCAGCTTGGTTTCATGTAGTCGAAGTTAAATGAGTTTGATCAGTTTTGTTAGTGTTTTTTTTTCTCCCCATGGTGAAAATACTGTATGGAAAACTGCACTGGATTCAATTGTAACTACAACAGCATTGAAAAAATGTATAGGTAAAAGCTGCCTCGTTCATAATATCCAACATTAAGGATTCAGCATTTGACTGCTGATTATAAAAGACAATCATTTCTTGCTTACCCTAAAAATAAAGCTTTTGCGAAGCTATTTATCAAACCAAAATCTTGTCTGACAGCTTCACACAGGAACTCACACACATTATCATTCAACGGTTTGCTGCTATGTAGGAATAAATGTCACATCCTAAAAAAAAAAAAAAATGTATCAAAAAATAAAGTTTTCTTGTTTAAAAGCAGTTTCTCAGGGTGAAAGGTTTAAACGGCTGCTGGAGAGAAGCGGTCTGCTTTGGATACAAAGGTCAGCCAACATACGAATAAACAAACATTTTACTTTTGACTTTAGGCTACAGTTAATGATGTGGTTGTTTAATACCCACTGGCTTTCTTGGTACAATAGAATTTGAAACAGGATGCCATTTTAGAAATATACAGCATTTCATTTATTCATAATATACCTTGTTGGTCTTTTAAGGGAAGGGCTTAAGGGAAAATGCTTTGTACTGAAAAAAAAGAACCAGTATTACATGCCTAAGAAATGCTTCAAAAGATGTATTTTTGTCTTTAAATGGACTACAGAATAATCTCAGTGGAAGTTAAAACAACATCTTTGCAGATTAAATGATGTAAAACTCCACATGGTTCAATGCATGGTTTACTTCTATTAATCTACATAGCCTTGGGCTATTTTATGGTATTTTCCTGTTAAGGGCTTTTACTCCCCAAACCAAGTTTAAGCAACCTTGTCAAAAATGTTTGGATGAACTACTACAAACATATGCAAGTAAACTTAAACTGAGGTATACAACCAACTCACTCAATGGAAAGTAACAAATGCATGTGATTTACTCTACACTGTTAAAACAGTACTCCGAATTACAAAACAATACAAACCAAACTCAAATAAATTGTTCAAAAGATAAGAAAGTAAATAAAATATATACTCCGTTCATTTAGTGGCTGGTATTAGAATTTTAGTAGTAAAATATCTAGAGCATGTGCACATTCAAATATCCGTTAGAAAGAACAGAAATGCATTGAAGGTGCTTGATATAAATTTGATAGAAATGGCATCCACAGAGTTTAAAAAGCTGGTTGAAAATGAACTGAAAGTTATCGCATTAGGTTTTGTATTAAATCCGCTGCGACATTTAAAGATTGTGCGATACTTAAATGAAATACCAGTCAGGTAAAACCAAAAAGGTCACAAGGTGAGTGATTTATTACAGTGCTTTGGGGACACCTCAGAAATAAAATCATTAATTCAGAACCCCTAATTCTATATATTAATATAATTATATTAGATAATAAAATTATTTTTATATATTTATATATATATATATATATATATATATATATATATATATATATATATATATATATAGAGAGAGAGAGAGAGAGAGAGAGAGAGAGAGAGAGAGAGAGAGATCAGAACCTCTCTCTCTCTCTCTCAAGTCACAATGTAAATGCTTCAGTTTATCATACATACGAAACAGAAATATGAGTTTGCTTTTGTCTTTATACTCAAAGGAAGGATACAAACCTTTCCTTTCCTTCCTATATTTTAGACTCTACCATTTCTATATCTATGCTATATCTAATTATATATCATATATATATAAAAGTTCATTTCTCAGCAATCTATAGATGAAGGGAAGGTCTTTATTGCTAGCAGGATGCGCAAATGGGATTTTTCACAATAACTTTCATAATCAGTTACAGGGTTAAAAAAAAAAAAAAAACATACTAATTAACTGCTTGGAATATATTTGTTAATTACAATTATATTATATTTTTTGGGCTGATGGCACATTTCTTGTACCAACAGTATGCAGAAATAAAGTAAATGTTTTGCAACTCAATTGTTCTGTTTTTCTGGAAAAGAATAATCACTATCTGGACCTCATGTGTCAGTTTATCGCACATGGAACTGGCTAGTTCTTTAAAACTGTAAGGCCACCCTCTGCTCTCTCCACAGGATTTATGTAAAGCAAATCAAAGTGTACCTGACTTAAGGGGAAAAAATGAGCCCAGCTGGAGACTAAATGAAATTCCCCCGTTAAATGCACCATAGATGTGAAAATAAAATGTAATTGGAAATAGCACTGTATTCTTTCAAATTTCACAATCAAGAACAAGAGAACTCTACTGCATCTGCGTGATCATGTGGACAAAGAATTTCCTATAAACCTGAACCAAAGACAAGTGATGGAGTTGTGGTATTTTCTAAATTAACAAACATGTTTTTTGTTTAATTATTTTTATAGTTAGTAAACCATTTTTTACTACTAACACTATACACATATATATATATATATATATATATATATATATATATATATATATATATATATAATATATAATATAGGGGTGCGGTGCACCGATAGCCAATGGTTATCTACCCATATCGGCCAACACAGATAGGATACTGATAATAACACAGTGCAGGTAAGCTACTGGAAAACTTTAAATAAATGCCCCAGTGTTAATTTACAATATTTGCCAGTAGCCCCGGTGCCTATCTTAGACTGGCCACAGAGAAATTGACCTCAATCTTGTGTCTGTGTCTGTGTGTGTTCTCCAACCCCCCTTACCTGACCACTTTCCTGTCGACTTTATATTTCTAAATAAATACGGGTCTTGACCCACGCCAAAATTAATTACTGTCCCTTTGCTTGATTCCACCATCTTGCTATGACCGAAAATATATATATAGGTAAACAAGCATATGGAAAACATTGGAAGATGAACAAACAGAAGAACAAATCTGTATTGCAAAGCTCAATTGCATCTACCACTGTTAATAATAATAATAATAATAATAATAATAATAATAATAATAATAATAATAATAATAATATAAGTAAGTCCACTAAAGATGCCCCTGTAAATATCAGAACATACGTGTGTATTAAGGTAGGCTTGTAGCACAATAAAATAAAACAAACATGGTTTTAAAATAAATAACAGCAGTAAATATAATCTTTATTAACACATGTTGTATTTGTTGTTCACCATCAAAACTTTGGTAAGCATGGACAATCGATAAAAAATTAAACAGCAACGAATCTTCATTGCAAAACAACCATATGAAATACTGTGTTAATACGAAAAAAAATGAAACCCTGTAAATATTTTGAAATAAGTTCATACTTATACTTTTCAGAGTAAAACAGGTTTAAAAAGCACTGCATAGCAAAAGGACACTCAGTACTGCATCTCCAGCTAAGCCCCATCCCTTGTTCGCTGTATTTTTCACATACCTCTTCATAGTCGTGCATACTGATAAATCCTCTCCTGATCACTCGTTTTATCACCAAACTCCTCAGTAATGTGTTCCAATGGTGTATTCCTATAACATCTCAAAAAGCTCTACAAATGTCTGTGATATTGTTTGAGCACTGCATACAGAAACAGCTATCTTTTTTCTTTGTGTCCATGCTATCTCTGTGGTGCAGGGGCTATGTGTATTGCTGAGATATGCCCCTTTTTTTCGGCTTCTCTCGGCTCCTATCAGTCTCACTTGGCCATTGAAAGGTTTTCTCGGCTTTTCCAGAGAAAAAACCACTGAAGACCTGTGCTTTACGTCTTTTTGATGATCTCCGACATCAAACTGGAAAGGGAAAGTTGTAATGTTGGACCTAGTATGACATCCGCAAAGGGTTAAAATGGCCAAAGACATATCATATGAAGAACACGTGCTAATCAAAGTAAATCAAACACTAAAAGAAATGAGGAAATAAAAGATTGTACCCATTCAAGTGGAAAATCAAGCAGGAAAGTCTGAGAATGGAAGCCAGTTTCTTTTTAGGAATTGTGACAGAGTGAGGATCCCTGCACAGGACTGTTTACTATTTGTTTATTTTATAACGGGGTAGCCCTCTCATAAAATACAAACACAAATACAAAATAATGAACTACAAAGGGGTGGAGGGCTACCCCGTTATAATATATATATGATGGTGAAAGCCTTGTATGTGTGTTCTGGCAGAGGTGTGTTTCTTCTGCCAGGATAATTTAGAAACCCTGTTCACAATGTGACTGAGGGATTATTGAATAACTGATAATTAGTTAATCCCTCTGTTACTATTATAAAAGCTTGTAGCTCTCTGCACTCAGGGGGTGTGCAGGAGGGGGAACGAGAGCGGAGAAGAGATAACATTAAAATTAAAAATAAAGATAAAGAAAAAGTAACTGTTTAATGTTCATGAGTGTTTTTTGTTTAATGTTTTTATTTCAGTCTGTGAGCAAGTGTTTGTCTTGTTTAAGTATTTATTTTGTTATCTTTAAACAAACACAGCACAAGCGCCTTTTTGTACCATACCTGCAGTGTCTGTCTCTTCCTGCTTCTGGCCTGACATCACCACACATGTCATCCTGTCACAGGAATAAAAAAAAAAACATTGAACAACACTCAGCTTATCAGCCAATTTATTACTGACGCCGCAAAGATGGCACTAAAATATATTGCAGATAACTGAGTTAAAATTGAGTACTGTCTTGTTTCACAAAAGACAATTTAAAAGGATTTTAAAAATATGTTTGTAGGTGCAAATCTTGGTTGAATGCTGCCTGTCATAGGTGCGATTCTTGGTTGAATATTGTTTTCAGACAGGAGTGGGTAGAGCTAGCAGCAAGCGCTGGCTGCATGAAAAAAAAAAAAAGAGTTAGAGATCTTGGCTTCGAACTAAGTTACCGGAAGTATTTTTATAAAAAATATTCTCGAGATTATACATAGTTGTTAAACTCTACGTACAAGTACTATTGTGTTGTGGCAATAATGCAAACCAGGTGTGGTTTAATGTATCTCGAATAACACAAATAATATGTTGTTGCTATGGTGCAAATCAGATGTAGTTTGGATTATGGCAGCATTAGGCTTTGGAATACTGTTCATAACATTAAGTAAAGCTATTATTTTATGAATTTGATTATTTTGATGGTTAAATTCCACCACGGTTCAAGTAAAATTTAAACCCCAAACTATATTCTTTTATTTGTGTGAAATAAACGGAGCAGTAAAATTTTAGAAACTTTCTATCTTTCACCAATTAACAAATTTCTTAACATTTGAAAATGCATGTATTAGAATTAAACCATACTAACAAGTTTTTAAAAAGGTTTCAGAACTTGATTTAAAAACAGATAGCATTATATTTGTTATAGGCAGATAAAAATTAACATAGAGAGAGAGGAGCTGCAGAATAATATTTTATTAAAAATAAATTGATTTAAATAGGCGGTAAATGGGTAATTACTGTAACAATGAATATGTGCTTAAATTAACCCCTGTCCTGTGAAACAAAGCTAATTGTGAGTGGTCAGTTTTGCAGACTGCCTCTGTATTAATATAGATTAATTATGTAAGGGTCTTGCCAGTAGCTCAAGATGTGTGGTGTGTGTTTATGAAGCTGGATGTTGTGTTGTGTTTTTTTTTAATTTAGAACTGAGCAAGAATATTATGGGGAATGATTTGATACAAATATAGAAATTACCTGTAAATATAGAAATTGATAAAAGGTTGTCATTTTTATAAGAATAGTATCAGAAAGTAACTGTTGTAAATCCAACATCAACTTCATATAAGACATTTTCAGAGTTTAGGAGTGACAGGACAAGCTACATTAACTTTTAAGATTGCATTTAAAAGAGGTAGAATGTTTTTTTAAAAAAGGAAACAATTGGCCTCAAACCATTTCAACAATTTTGGCCAAAATAGGGGCCACACCCTCCAGATCAACAGGGACCAGGCCACATGAAATGATGACAGGAAGAATCATGAGGCTACCAAAAGATCCTAATCCAATGTTAAGCGCTCAAATAAAAAAATCTAATTGAATACTTGACAAAGGTTAGCACAGCTCAAAATTGAAGCTGGTAGTCAACAAAAAATTATGCAAGCTGAAAATGACCGTGCTAATCTGAAATTAACGTAGGAAATAGCGTACTGTCCAGGGTATTTATACCAAAGAGACCCCTCATCCCAAAATAACAGTCCATACATGGTAACCTACAAGGTCAATGTGTATGTGAGAGTCATTATAAAAATAAATAAAATGGTATCACATTTCACAAGTGAAAGTTATAAAAACTGCATAACAGTATCTCTCTCTCTCTCTCTCTCTCTCTCTCTCTCTCTCTCTCTCTCTCTCTCTCTCTCTCTCAAGAATAACAGAAGCCAGATGGGACAGTTCAAACCTGCACTGGGATCACAGGCATGGCCAAAAGGCTTTGAACATCCTACGGATGGAATCGTGGAGACCCATATGAAAACCTGAGCACATCTTTCAATGGAGAAAAGGAAAACAAGAGAATAATAAGAGTCACCTGATACTAAATGAAACAAGCACGAACTTTGATCATAGAGACAGTGCCTCCACAATTGTAAACAATGACACCATACAGTATACCCGACAGTGGTTGGAGTTAGAGGTAGGGCCATTGTCCAATAATGATGCTCTAAACAGTACAGTATGGTCAGAACAGTATGAAGGAACATATGAGGACGGAGAATGCCAGCCACCAAAAGAACGTTTGGATAGCACCTATTTCTTGAGGAATAATTATAACATGAGCAGTCAAAATTGTATTTGGAAATCAATTCGAAATTTAACAAATATAAAAATGACCAACCAAGGGAGTGCCCAAAAAAAACAAAACTCTACCTACTGGAGGAAGACACCATTATTGTAAAACTGTTTTGAATAATGAAAATATGGTATTGACACATGTTATGTTTAATCTCAGACAGTGGTTACAAAGAAAGGATCGTGATATTGTGCACAAAGCATGCTGTTATGAAACTAATACACATGTGGTATGGTAATGTCCCACAGTCACCCCAATTAACACAAAGATAACCACTCACCTAGTATCTGAAATGTTTGCAGTTAATTAATAACTGTCAATATCATTTGATGGACTTAATCCAATGCTGCAGTGATCAAGCAGTGCTGTGGTCATAACATTAAAGAGTGTCACTTAAGCTATGATTGGCAGACAAAATAGAAATATTGCACATGATTTTGATAATCCTGTTTCAACAGACTGTAGGTGGAAAGCATCACACCCCAACATGAAGAGGTGGGGGAAGGAATTCCCCCCCCCCCCCCCCCCAAGCTAAGAACAAGTGAGAGATCCAGAGAGGCTCACTGCTAATAAAGGGATGGTGGAAATCCAATTGCAAAAAGCATGTAGTGAGTCGCAACCCGATGGAGCGGTAGCCCACTTTCAAGGAAAGGATTACTGGAGCTCAGATTGCATAGCAAGTGAGAATCCCTATCCTGATTTTCAAGGGTGACCAATGGCGAGACATGCTGCAACAGGGGAACAAAATCCTGCAAGCAATATGTTATTAAGAATGCAATAACTACGCCATTAATTCATGAATACAACAGTTTCTGCCTCATTATAAAGCCTATTTTTTTTCTCAATAGCTTTATTAAGCTCAGGAATAACTAATAAGATACATATTAATTTATGATTTGGGGGTTTTACCCAATTTAACCTGATTTCTCTACCCTAAATGATTTTTTTCTGCATTTGGGTTAAACCCCAAAACTCCCTTAATAGGCACATACAGTATATGAATAAACACATGTGCAGTTGTCTGTGATTCAAATGCAACAGAGCAGAACTGACGCCGATGACGGTAAGCTGGTTTACCTATTAGAAAAACGTGGCTTCTTAGTAATTATATATATATATATATATATATATATATATATATATATATATATATATATATATATATATATATAAGTCATACTAACAGTCGATCATTTCTCTCTGTAAAACAGCATGGAGTAATATTCTCCAGTTTTCCCGTATGTTCTGTGTGCAATTATACTACAAAATAAAACCTGACTGGAACAGAGAAATGCCTCCATAAACAGTATTGTGTGTGTGTGTGTGTGTGTGTGTGTGTGTGAGAGAGAGAGAGAGAGAGAGAGAGAGAGAGAGGGGGAGAGAGATAGATGTAGTCAAAAGTTTGCATACCTCAATGTGTGGAAATATACGTTATGTTGGGGATTTCAACTGTTGACGACAACTTTGTTGTCCACTTTATGCTTTAACATTTGTTTATTTCTTTCTAATAAACCCGATTTCTACCCGAATATTTATTCTTTCTTTATTATTATAAAAATAAAATCCACCCATTCTTTTTTTTTTTTTTTTATTAAATAACTCTACCCAATTTAATTGATCAACTAAAGGAACTTTATTTTTCTCCCCCAAGCAAACCTATCTCCCAAGGTCATGATAAAGGATCAATGGCTTTATCCTGGAGTAATGGATATTATAGGAACAATGGAGAATTTCTTCGATAATATGAAAATCAGTAGATCATAGGCTTGAAAAACAAAAATGTAAGAAACGTCAATTAGACATGTGTTTCTGCTCATGGCCGTAACTACTTATGCGGACACCGAGACCATGTTCTCGGTTGTTTTTTTGCATCATAAATGCTCATGCTCATGTAAAAATTCTGGTAATGTACAAAAGACTCCTTCATTTTCTCATTTTCTCTGTTGGTTTGCCGTGTAACAACAAAATATATTTAAGATACTCCAATTCAAATCCTTGAGCAATGCAGCACTGGCTTACTGTGATGCTCTGAAATAACATTGCTACTGTTCCGATCGTACCCTTGAGCCAAAAAGACATAGTTATATAAGCATACTGTATCTCTGTGTGGAGGGACAAACTGGCTTTGGGGGTGCAATATAACTGAAGGTTACTCTATTGCCAACAAAAAAAAAAAAAATAACTGTCAGTATCTGCATCCACCAAAGGTGAGGCCCGCCGAGCCTTTCTGTCACCCGAAGGTTTAGTTTGACAGCTCTGATTTAGAGGGTCAACTTACTGAACCACAACACTTAACTGAACTCCTGCCCTGGCACACAGTATTGCCTTTAACTTTTGGAGCACTATAAAGCTTCCATTACAGAAATAAAAAAAAAATAAAAAGTAAAACAAGTATCCAGAGCTTGCGATGCTCAGGGTACCTTGTCAGCATCCACGTTGCCCTTGATGAACTCGGATCTCTAGAATTGCAGGGCCTGCTCCAGTGTCAAGCCAATGCCCTTGAGGAAGAGGCCATACTGCATGCAGCCCCTGTGTCACAGGTGGTGCTTCTCCCAAAGGTCCTTGTGAAGGTGGCACATACACAGCGGATAAGACTTGGTGGAGAACTGAGAAAGAGAAACAGACACACAGACATGTGAGTGTAGAGATGCCGATTGGTAACTTGTTTTTCCTTATTACCTTATGGAACACATGGGAAAATTGAAATAAAATACATCTCTAGGCTGCTATAAAAGTCATATTAGAACTATTTTTTGTGTCCCCACCCCCAATTGCTACCAACTTACATCAGACTATGATATAAAAGAAAAGGGTTTACAGGCAAAGCGAGCGATAGTAAATTCTCTTCAAATAAGTAATTTCAACATTAAAGGCACATGTCCTTCTATTATTTCTGAAATGAACGAGCATTTTCAAGACTTCATAACCTTTTGACGGGTACTGTATATAGAGACATTCTTAATAAGAACAAAACATAACGTAACGTAAGCTCTCCTTCAGAAGCTACATTTGTTTACAGTTAAAGAGCAGTAGCGGTCCTCGAGGGCTCCTTACTAAAACCGCCAAAATAAACAACTGATTTCAATGCTGTCAAGTTAGCATCGGGAGACAAAAGGAAAAAGCAAAAACATTTTCTGTTGGAGGAAAAGGTAGAAACTGTCATCAGATTAATACATATAGCAGCTGTATTTAGTTTTCCAATTTTTAGTTTTTTTTTTTTGGTGGTTTTTTGTATGCCTCCTTTTTTTGCCACTTGGCTCCATGTCAGGGAGTTGGCAGTTACTTTTTGTTTGTGTACTTGTAATTGTTGGCAACAGTGTTTCAATAATAGATGCTGAACCAGACATTTAGAGGCAACAGTTGCTGAGTTCTAAATAGTACACTAGTATCCAAAAAAATTATAATAATGCATTTGCACAGGATCCTGATTACAGAAAACATGCAACATCACTTGTATAAACACAATAACAATAATAATAATAATAATAATAATAATAATAATAATAATATGTGAAGTTAGTTTAGGTTGCTTCAAGTTTGTCATTGCTTGGCAGAATATCCATGTCTTTATTTTTAATGTATCTCTTTAAAAAAAGTTAAGCAATTGTCACAACAGCTCAGGAGAACTGAAGGTCAGTGGAAGTCCTCCTGAAAGAGCTCAAGAGCAGGTCGACGAGCTACCTGCCTCTTGAGGACAAAGGCCAACACTGTTGCCTCCCTAACCTGGGGAGCACTAGAGACATAACAAAGCAAACCGTGCAGTTATGTCTTTATGTTCAGTATAGCAGCTCATGTCCTTGGTAACACAGAATATAAGCTCAGAAAAATAGTAGCTTAATTTCAAACTTTTTAAATATAAAAAAATCAGATATGCCAGATTTTTTGCACAGTCCTACTCGGGATAAATGTACATTCTGGAGGATGCAACTTGCATTTGATAATGGACCAATCACTGAAAACATCAGTTGTTTCTCTGCTGAATGCTTTAAAAAGGGATCTAAATATCCAACTGTCACAGAGACTGCCGAAGTGGGCGGTGTCAGAACCAGGAAAAGGAATGAATGACAGATAGGTGTGGTTTGGTGGAACTGAGCGAATGTTTCGCTCAGCATTTAATAAACAGAACAGAAAATAAAAGGGTTGAACAAACAAACAGAAACACGGCACATTCGCCAAAATAAATAGACAAACAAAAACGGACTAAACAAAACAAACACGGTGAGCTTCTATATAACAATTACTTTTGTTATTATTTCTAGCTCCGTCTCCTATCCCGTTCTCCACTCACCTAGCACCCAACCGCGAGTATATTAAAACGTGCATCTATATATACTGTTGTGCTGGGATTCAATTACTAATTAAGTATTCACTTGAATCCCAGCACGTGAATTAATAAAGTGCAATTCCCAGTGCTCACATATTATTACATTTTACTTGCACGTGAAGTGCTGTGCAATCCTCGTGCCTAAATACACATATACATTTTAAACACTTGTGTTCCACAGACCCGTTTATATCCCGTGTATCAATGTCTATACACCAACATTTAAACACACCACACGCAACACATAACAGATAATATACACAGGGGCGGGCACTGTGTCACACCAACATACAAAAATTATGCTACAGAGATCGATATAAAAATATGTCCCAAGTTAATAAAATCTGATCAAATAACTTTCCCAAACTTTGATGAAGTAGACCAATATAAATATACTAAATATTAAGTGGACCAATATAAATATACTAAATCAGTACTTTAACCTTCCTAAAACACTCAAGCACTGAAGCAGAACAATCTGAAGGATGTGCCTGAGGTCCTTCAAGGCAATATGACCTTGCTCTGCATTTGTTTGGAGGACATCTTGTCCTCAATTGCTGAGAATAAAAAGAAGAAAGGCACACTATAAATAATATTTATTTTATTTAAATTATTCAACCAGAATAACCAATTTCCAAGTGAAGAAATGTACAGTTAACTGGTAGAGGTCCTGTTCCTGAGAGTCTTAAAACTTATGAATGAGACTGGCATTTGCTATAACATGGGTCATCAGCAATATTATTATTTCCCTCAGAAAAGTAGATCATATTTACTGCATCTATCTGTTCCAATGAGATTTTTCCAATATTTTTCTGAATGCTGTACTCTTGTACATGTATAAATGACCTCATATGTAAATACACATACAGAATATTGAACAGAAATGGAGATGAGATATTTAACACTTCGTCAGTGTCTAATGCACCCCACATACATACATGTGGTTAATTTATAATTAAAAAAACAAAAACACACACAAATGGTTTAGATGTATTATTTATTATGATAAGCATTGCTTTGATTGCTAAGTGCTTATTAAATATTTTAGTTTAGTTTAAAAAAAATGCCTTTAAAAATGCCACAAACATAAATATAAACTACAAAAATGAATATTATATTGTACTTGGAATCTCAACATGTACAGAATCTAGTAAAGACCACACAAAACAATGTGTCTACAATACCTGTTCTTCAATATGAAGAAGTATTGTGCTTAAAAAAGCAGCTTCAGTTATTTTGGCAAAAAAAAAGAAAACAGAATTTGGGGTTTGGGTTGGGTTTTTTAATAATAATAATAATAATAATAATAATGTGCTGTTATCTAAGTTTGTCTTAGGCCTCGATTATTTATGAGTCATGTTTTTTGCAACTCAAAGAATAAAATAATATTTTCTCAATAATGTACTGTTGGAGGTAATAACAGGGTACTGCAAAAAATTCAAAAACCAAATACAGTGCCACAAGTTGATTTAGTATACACATGTAAGATCTGAGATTCTGAGATTGGCCACATTGAGCTAATAAATGTGACACCATTTTTATTGTTTAGACAAAGTAACTTATGTTCAGAGCTCTCTGTATTTAATCGACTAGCAAGTATGACCTTACCAAGAATAAATGACAAATAAAGCCACTCAAATCCTCTTTCGTGGATTATTTACTTTCATGTTAACAATGCATAGCTTCATACCAGATTATGTTCCACTGAAGGTAGTCTGCACCTTAAAAGTCTGAAAATAACTGTAGCTCAGAGACATACTTGCATAACAAATTAAACCACATATAACTGTTTTCTCTTTCTTGAACTTGAGGAGAATTATCCCCAAAAAGGTAAGAGACCCTATGTAGACCATATTCCCGTCATTTATGGACCACTGCAACTCTTCCACAAAAGATAACTTTACTCAGAACTGCAGACCTCCCCAGTAATATAATAAAGATAAATCCACTCAAGTCAGCAGATCAGTAAACTCATTCAATCTATTACTCATTAATATATATGATTTATTTTTGAAGATTGTTGTTGAAGATGCTCAAACATTATTTGATTATCCAAGTAATCATCTGTGGTACTGAAAGAGTAAACTACTAAGGTTTGATATTTAGTCTTTATTTTTCTGAACGGCTATAAAATTGAGAAAGGACACATCTGGAAATAAATGTTGCATCATTGCAATTTATTCTATTAAACGAACTTCAAGAAGCAAACTGTTTTCAAAGCCTTCCATCAGTTAGTGGTGCTTTAAATCTGCAACAGTACTTCAATCTGCAACTGCTTTGAAACTTTAATCAGTTTCCTGTTATATGTCATCTTAGCGGAGATTTTGTTATAAGCAAAAATCTGTGCAGAACACCGACTTCTGCATAATGCATCATGGAGGGATGTGTTTTGATTTAGGGGTCTTTGTTTTACTAAAGCAGTAGCTGAATTTGTCTGGTATTGCAAAAAGCCTGTCAAAGCTATAACATCAGCTGTTAGAACTGTAAGATTACAATCGCCTTTGCTAGAAGAAAATCTAATAAAGTGCTACCCAGTTATAATGTGGTTGTCGGGGTCCACAATTAGGAGACTGCGTTATTTGTGTTTCACCTTATAACAAATATTGGCATTTTTGTTCCCAAAAAGATTTACAATGCCCACAAGCCAAATTAATATTGTAACGTATGGTGGAAATTGAAGGAAGGTGACACGCACCATTTGCAGGTAATCTTCTCTGTTAAATAATAAACAAACTCCAGCTACTTGCCTGACTGTCAGTGGTTTTGACCTGCTAACACACTCTTCAGTATCCAGTCCTGTTCACACTCTTCAGTATCCAACTGTGCTTGTCTTTCTCTCTCTCTCTCTCTCTCTCTCTCTCTCTCTCTCTCTCTCTCTCTCTCTCTCTCTCTCTCTCTCTCTCTCTCTCTCACACACACACACTCACACACACACACACACACACACACACACACACACACACAGGCAAATTTCAGCTTCTTTAGCCCAGTTGGCTGGTTTTGTAGCAGCCCTGAGGTGAATAAATGGAACTTTTTTATACCTGACACCCCACTGGATAACAGCTACCTGCTGATTAGATTCAACACCTGGTAATCACACACAACAGGCAGGCTCTCCCAGGAGTGCCAGGTACTTCATTAATGAAATTACAATAAATACACACTGTTTACAATATTTACACAAAAAACCCTCTTCATGCGCAGAGCTCCTGCCTTGCCACAATGGTGTAAATACTTTAGTGTCGGGTAATTTAAACAGTAGCAAAACGCTTAGGTTTTCAAAAATAAATAAATAAATAGACAACTTTCAATTGTAGGCACAACTTCTCTCGCTTTCCTGCAGCCATTTTGCATTAGCACTGTACACGTGGGTGACATTGCTGAACAGCTTGATCATGGGACGATTAGGGTGGATATGTGTTTATGTTTATATATATATGAGAGACTTGCAGTCGAGTCCTCGAACCTTGAGTCCGAGTCTCACGTGTCGAGTCCAAGTCATCAGGGTCCGGGTCCGAGTCCAAGTCCAAGTCACTATCATTTAAGTCCAAGTCACGAGTCCTTGACTTCGAGTCTCGAGTCTAGTGGTCGTAGTGGGGGAACAGTTTACCTAACGAACGTTGTCTGATATCCCTCAGGAAAAAGGCACAAATAATAAAAAATAAAAATATATATTTTTTTTTAGACTGATTTTTTCTATCTAGAATATTCTATTTGCATGCCTTTTTCAACTTGCCTGTCACTATCTTCTTTTTCTTTTGGAATTGGAATTGAAATTGGAATACTGTTTGAATGTACCCTGAAGTTTATAGGTAAGCTTTAAGTTTGTGGATGTTGTTTTTTTAGAAGCGTGATCTGGACTATAGAGCCGATACAGTGTTAGAAAGTGGTACATCATCAGAATGTGGTATGCATGCCACAACTTCACTCATGTAATGACAGAAAGTGGTATGATGTCAGATTGCAAGTTGTCATATTTTAGTACATGTGCAATCAATTGCAATCTGATGGGTGTTTTCCTATTGTCTAAAGAGGTACATTTACCATTAATTACACATTTATTTATTTTTTTGCAAAATTAAACTGGCAACAGACAATTACTTTCTCTAAAAAGAAAAAAAAAAACAATTCATGAGGAGTCCACCGCAAAGTTGCACAAGTAAAAATAAATGTACAAGACTGTGACAGAAATACAATGAGTTCTGGTTGTAAATCTCCCTCTCGAATAGCGAAAGGAGAAGTCTCTGGACGGGCTGGCCTGACAGTTCGTTTCCGAGGTCGGGAAGTCGGTCAGTCTGGAAGGAAGCAAAACTCTGTTGCAGGAACGTATTTACCTGGAATGTAAATGAGGTAGCAGCTGCAAGCAATAGACACAGCTATAATCGTTTATCAAGGGGTCATGCGGGATAGCATAAAGTGGCCAGAGAAATGCTAATCTTTTCCTTTGCTTGGTTTCAGATACTAGGAACTAGAAGGACCGGGAGATTGTCCCTTGAAAATAAGAGAAAGTATTCGTGAGTGTTCTGTGCTTGATTTGTCTGTTAGTAACTGTTTGTGTTTTGTATAATTACCAGGCAGCTAACACGAATCCGGAGCTGTCGCTTTGAGCAAGCACGAACCGGATCATCACTGCACTCACACTCACTGTTTTTGTAAAAGATTATCACCCACCACGAGCACTATACTGGTGACCATGTTCTTTATTATTGTGGGGCAGATAAAAGACGCTTTATTATTATTTGGTTGTGCAGAACCAGTTGTGTTTTTCCTCCACGCGTTACACACAGGTATGTATTGCCAGAGGCTTATTGTTTGGTCTCCAGACCGGGAATATAAATAAACCATGTTTCCAACTGGATTATAAATTGTCTGCCTGTGATTATTCCTGCACTGCATCACCCGTCACCTGTTCACAATCAGCAGCCACTTTGCCACAAAGACCCAATGTATTGCATATGATAAATATTTGGATAGTATTTTCTTAGTGGTGGAAAAATATGATAAATTACATTAAAAATTATGTAAAAGACTGGAAAATATGATAAATTCAATAAAAAAAATGTGGAAGATAGGAAACAGCATACCGTTCCATATTTGAATGGGCGCTTCCCTGTTTTCTTAGCGGAAGTTGTTTAGGCAAGCGCACTGTGCAAAGTACCAATACACAAGTAAGAAATTAAAGTTACTCTCACCTCTGACTATATCATCCACTTTGACTTCAATTCCGGCAAAATCTGTCAATCTCACGTAGGCATTGCCAGAACTGTATGGTATATACACTGTGTTCTTGAATAGTACATTTAGTATTATTTTGTTTTGCAAAACAGAAACATTGTTTCACTTTCATTGCATTTACACTTTTATTGAATTTTATTTTAAGATTTAAACTGCTTAAATGTTTTCTGTCTTTCTGCAAAGTAGCACACTATGCAAGACTGCGAAGAGCCCCTGGTATTTCCCCTTTGTGTACGTTCATAATGGAACAAAAACATGAAGTCACACAAGACAAATTTCTGGTCTGATGCTGCTGGTTAATATGTTTTTCCCACATCCATAATCAATCATTTTCATTTTGTTAAATTAAGTGGTATTAAGTTATTCTTCTGTCCTATCAGTCTGATATATCTGCCTGTTTGACGGCAAGCAATTTTTGACTGAATTTGCCAGGTGAATTTATAACGTTTCTTCTATACAGTGATGGCTTGTGCTGGGAAAGAGTGGAAGCAAAGAACAAAATATTTAATAGCACAGCAACTTTCTGATATGAATTAAGAATCTCTAAAAGTATGATTATAACTTAAATGATTATTGTTTTTTGTTTGTTTTCAGTAAACTGAAAATTAAATTACGTATTTTTCAAGAATGGAGTATTAGAAATGTATTTCTACAGTGTATTTCTAAAGGTTCACATACTTTTTTCATACATGGATATTGAATGTTGAATAATTTGTGGATAAATAAATGTTGGAAAAGTATCATGTCTTTGTGTCATTTGTTTAACCAGGTTATCTTTATTTATTATTAGGACTTAGATTAAGATCTAATAACATTTTAGGTTTGAAATATGTGAAATATGTCAAAATCCTAAGGGGTTCACAAACTTTTTGGCATTGTATATATATATATATATATATATATATATATATATATATATATATATATATATATAGAGAGAGAGAGAGAGAGAGAGAGAGAGAGAGAGAGAGAGAGAGAGAGAGAGAGAGAGAGAGAGAGAGAGAGAGAGAGAGAGAAAGAAAGAGAGTGCCTATAGAAAGTCTATAAACCCTTTCCAAATTTTCAACTTTTGTTGCCTTATAGTCTGGAATTAAATGCATTATTTGTATTTCCATTTATTTACACATCCTACACCACAACTTCCAGGTGAAAAAATACTCTGGAAGTTTGTAGAAAATTAATTAAAAACTTAAAGCTTGGTTGGATAAGTGCTCACCCCCCTTTAATAGCAATACTAAATTAGTTCAGGTGTAACCAATCGCTTTCAAAATCACACACCAAGTTAAGTGGCCTTCATCTGTGTTAAATTGTAGTGATTCACATGATTTCAGGATAAATTCAGCAGTTCCTGTAGGTTTCCTCTGCTAGGTAGTGTATTTCAAAGTAAAGACTCAATCATGAGCACCAAGGAGCTTTCAAAAGGGAATTGGTATAAACAAAATCTCAAAGACCTTGAATATCCCTTGGAGCACGGTCAAGACGATTATTAATGGTGGTGGAAGGTGTATGGCACCACCAAGACCCTACCTAGATCAGGCTGTCCCTCCAAACTGGATGACCAAGCAAGAAGGAGACTGATCAGAGAGGCTACCAAAAGCCCAATGGCAACTTTGCAAGAGCTACAGGCTTTTATGGCCGAGACTGGTCAAAGTGTGCATGTGACAACAATATACCAAGCACTCCACAAATCTGGCCTGTATGGTAGGGTGGCAAGAAGAAAGCCATTACTCAACAAAGCCCACCTTGAATCCTGTTTGAAGTATGCAAAAAAAAAAAACACAGGAGATTCTGTAGCCATGTGGCAAAAAGTTTTGTGGTCTGACGAAATTAAAATTGAACTTCTTAGCCTAAATGCAAAGTATTATGTTTGGCACAAACCCAACAAAGTGCATCACCCAAAGAACACCATTCCTACTGTGAAGCATGGTGGTGGCAGCTTCATGTTATGGGGATGTTTCTCATCGGCATGGACTGGGGTACTTGTCAGGATAGAAGGGAAAATGAATGGAGCAAAGTACAGAGAAGTCCTTGAGGAAAACCTGCTGCCCTGTACAAGAAAGCTGAAACTGGGACGGAAGTTCACCTTTCAGCATGACAACAGCCCAAAGCACACATTCAAAGCTACAATGGAGTGGCTAAGGAACAAAAAGGTAAATGTCTATAAAGAGATATATGAAAAATACAGTGAACTAGGGGTAGAGGTTGGATGGAGATAAGGTACCGAGTGTCCTTTTGCGATTCAATGTCTTTTAAATTTGACCTGACGCCCCTGACAAGCTCTGAATAAATGGACTGCAAAGGAAATGGACTGCAAAGGGTTAAACATCATTATGCCAGTAAAGTAGTCCCATTTATAAATTTGAACTACACACTAAGTTAAGCTGAGTAAATAAAATTTATTGGAACATGCAAAAGAAAGTACATCTGTATTTTCTATACTGTGGACATCGTCATTGAAAAAATACACCAGGGGGCAGAGTTGAGAAGACACTGAGATTTTTTTTTTGTTTTCCCTGTCACTGACAGTGCAGACACACACTGTTCACTAAAAATACATTGTCTTAAGTGATAAAGTCGGGGTGACAGCAATTTTTTTTCTGGATTTTTTTTTGTTGTTGCTATCTTCCAGTTCATTTAATTGCTCTTCATCCAAATCAGCATGTATACTTACTACTTTGGGATTTTTTTTGTAGGTGATTGGTCACTCAGTTTCACAATTACAGGTGTACATCCGTAACTGTAAAAGCAAGATGGCTACTATCCGATACTTTAAATTCTGTGAGGCAGCGCAGTGATTTAGAATATGGGACAAGGCTCCAACTGTCCGTATCCATCCAATATACGGACAGTTGGAACCTTGCTTGTCCAATTACATTGCTTGTTTCACGTTCCATTGTCAGCCCTGGATTGTAAATATATATGAGAGGCCGGCACGGGTACCCTAAAATGGATTAATGGATCACAGAGTTATCACTGACAAAAACTAATAGGATGTTGTTGTGTTGTTTTCTTTCAGATTTAGTTCCTGAGAAGAATAGTTGCCACAGTCATTATTATTGAAGGCTTAAAGGCTTAATTATGCTGAGCTTATTTTAATTTTGTCTTTATTACGTCAGCCAGAGACCCACGCTTACAACTGTATTGTCATATTTTCTACATTTTCTTTTATATATATATATATATATATATATATATATATATATATATATATATATATATATATATATATATATATAATTTCACTGCAACAGATTCTGTTCTCCACAGTAGTCAATACATTTGAGAATGATCTTCAGGAAATACCAGTAATTGCTGATGTTTTACAGGACTTTCCTTCTGCAGCGTTAAACCTTTTTTTTTGTATCTATTTCCAACTTCAAAACAGTGATCAGAATTCAAAACACATTTAACACAAGTCTCCTGCTGACTGTCAGCATTAAAGCAACATTAAAAAAAAAACTACCAGTACATTAAAGATCAAAAAGGAGTGTGCCGTTGCCAGAAACTGATCATAAATGCCTACCTTTGCACTTCTTTTTGATTATGCAAACACCAAAAAAGCACTCCACTGGCAATTGGGGATAATGCCCATTAATCTCAGAAACACAAGTACTATTTACTCTAGCTTTTCCTCACAGTCACAGACATATAACTTGCAGAACACAACAGTAGATGTCAGTGTACTGTTCACCAAACTACTAAAATACATTCAATTAAGCATTTGCAAAATGAATAGACCCATTGCCATTCATATGATCATTTCTTCTTTTTGTTATTTCACCTTTAGAATAAACAAAAGTGCAATATAAAATCACAAATAAGATAGACTTAGGCAGTAGTAAAAAGCTTTATTTTCAATCATAGTAAGTACAATAAGCTGTCAGCTATGGTTATTAAAAAGGCAAGGCCTTTACTTGGCACTATATTTAACCTGATTGGTCAATACAAGGGATTCAATCTGATAAAAGGACCCCGAATGTTATCTTTCAAACTATGTTTAATCACTATTCCAAATCAGTCTGCATGAAAATACGTAAATGCGGTACTCATGTGTTTTACCTTTTTAATATCTGTTCTTGTACACACCCTCTGAATGTTGTGTGTCAATGGAGACTATTCTGCTTCCTTGCTCTCCTATCTATCTATTTAAATTGAGTATAGCAAATAAAAGTAACCACAATAGCGACTAGTCTCTGGTTTGACTTTATGAACACACAACAAGGTTCTCACCAGCGCTGTTGAACATAACGGGCTGTTACTTTGTAACCTGAAAAAATGATGCTGTAATCAGGCCGCAGTTTGCATAACGACCAAAAAATAATAGTAATCCTGTGAAACATTGTTGAATAGGCCTTTATATGAGAAATTGATTGGCTTAAAATATAGCTCTCAGTTCTCGTCAATGGGTTGGTTGTGATAGTATGTTCTTTAGTTTGGTCCATGTAATGTATGCAACACGAGACAAGATTGAACTTCACCGAACTTTATTAGCACATTCCCCCCTTTTGACAACCAACCATTGCAGATCTTTATTATTATACGATAAGAAGCTGGGTTAAATAAATAAATCGTTCAGACGAAGAACATTAACGGGTATTCCAAACAGTTTTGAAATATTCAATCTTTTTTTTATTTCAAGGTCTTCAGAAAAAAATCAAAAGTTCTACAATTTTACAATAATCCTTTTTCATAACTTTCCCTTAGATATATTTTCATATAGTATGTAGTTTTTAAAATATAAAATGTAGGACACAGTATATGCCCAGTTTTACTTGCAATAAGTGGAAAAACATTTGTGTTGTATATTCCTTAACTATGGAACAACAGTAACAAACGAGTTTTCCATTTACACTTGCAAGCATACGTGTGATCAAGTGTAAGTCTTTTTAATGGTGCAACAACCATATATATTGGAATAACAACAACAAAAGCAAAACTCCACAATCACATGATCACAGTAAAGTTTATTAAAATATTTAAAATGTGAGATGATGCATGTTATTAGTTTAGCTTTTTTAGTAATCAATAAGTAGCCTATATTATTTTACTACAAATAATACATACAACTCACATGCAGAAACTACTACTGTACTATGAAGCAAGCTATGATTGAAAAAAAGAAACCTGACAGTCATGAATTTTTTTTTTTTTTTTTTTTTGAAAACCTAATATTTATGCTATTTTTGAAAGAAGAATAAAAACAGCCCTAAGTATATCCACATAATCGTAGGCCATTCTGAATGTTTTGAAAGGTAAAAACCGGTTTCTCAGTCGGACAGAAATGATAACATGATAAAATCTGGTTTCCCTCCACGGAATGGCATCCATGCGTTGCTAGGGAGTACGTCATCCTATGACGCAGACTCCGCATCTACCTACTGACAACCATAGATATAGAATAGTATATATCCTGACAACTACTTCCACAAAGTGTAAGCATGTGCATGACATGTCCTGCCTCGTCTGCAGGGGGTTGCAAGGATCTCTGTTTCTTTCGCTGTGTCTCCACCAGACCTCAGATAGAATTCTGAGCAAATTGCATTAGTAGAATAATGACATTTAACGACACAAGGTGGGCCTTACCACACAATAAAGCCCTCTCATCTGGTTCAATTGCTTAAATAAGTGCCTCTGATGAACTTTGACGCATTTTTCCAACCGCCAGCTCTCTTAGAATTGAAAACAGTATAATCTATGGAACAGTAAAAAATAAATGAATTTAATTCTATTATTAGAATCTTTCTGTGGGGTATATTTTATTTTACTGTACAGAGCAGTCGGCATTACATCCAAACCCCTGCAGATGTCAGATTCGCAAGATAACAGCAAATCACAACTCCTTGAACAGCTAATAACTGTCTTTTCCTTCTCACACATTATCTAGCCTTACAGAGAACTCTTCTCAAGTGCAGTGCCCTACAAATACCACCTTCCATCTCGCCACAGTCAATGTCCATTCAATTTTTGTTGCGCTTCTGTCATTGCAGTTTTAAAATGCATTTATTGTTTTTTAGTTTAATAGACAAGCCACCTCATACGCTGCTGCAAAAGGTTATCTATTTACTAATGCATAAGGACTCCATGGGACATATGTTCATCATTTTACTCTAAAACACACAATGTGACTGTCTCAAAGGTATACCTGTGTTATGTAATTGATATATCCTAGCTCTTTATTAGAGGGAATGCAAGCTGTAATGATAGTTAATTATGTTTTTTCATTAAGCTTACGCCATCACCTAAATGTTATATAATAAAAAAAAAATGGCCTCAGTAACTAAAACAAAGAAACTGTTTTATTTTATATATATATATATATATATATATATATATATATATATATATATATATATATCCTGAGGTGATTAAGAAGGGGTTGGAGGAGCTCGTCAGACTGCACTTCTGGCAGGAATCCCACTGTTAACTGCAAGACAAGGAATCACAAGTCAATCATGAGAATCACAGTTGTTTTCCAGGGTAAAAATAATTTCTTGTTGTAAAGTGTTATGCAACAGTTGAATTGAGTCCCTTAACTGTGTAGAAAACACATTTATTAAGACTGATTCACCCCAGAAGGGTAACATTTAGAGCTGTACAAACCGATCATTCGATTGTTCAGATTAAGCTGACGAATTAGGTCATTGTGGATTAGGCTAACATACAGCTGCTTGGATTAATGTGGACTCCTGTTCTCTAGAATCTAAGAAAAGCAGCAATCATCAGAAATCCAAGCAGCTTCTTCTTCACTTGTTTCACTTTTTTTATTTTTTATTTATTGCATTTATACAGTGCTTTTTACACAAAAGTGTTGCAAAGCACTGTACAGTAGATAGCAAAAATAAAGAACAAACTACAATACATGCCACACATCCAACTGTTATAATCAGACCATTGAATGGTAAATTAGCCTAATAAACACCAATGATCTGATTGTCCGCATCTGATTTCTGTGGAGAACTCAATCTGAAAATTTAATTATAGGTTAATTTTCAGCAGCACTAAATAGATGGAAAAATCATTGAAGTTACAGTTACACTATCTGGCCACCGGGAGGCAGCAATTTCCAGGACCAAGACTACAGTATAATGTGCATCCTGTGGATAACACTCTTGGTCTTAGGTAACATTCCTTGTATAATGCACACCTTATGCGCAGAGCACAGTTCTTGTATAGTATTATATAAAAAACACCAAATATAAAATACCCGAGTATACTGTGCAACTTATATAAAAAGGACAACCCTTATGGAACAGATAACCTGCACAGAAATTCTCCCAGTATTTGTAAAACGGAGCATGTTATATTCTATATTTATTATAACTAGAGCAGCCAGTATATATAATTTTTGGATACACATTTTACACATCACCGTTAAAGTAATTAGGAATTGATGACATCAATCACATCCTACCTAAGATGACAAAACTATTGGAGACTGCAAAAAAATAATGAGTACAAGACTTTAAACTGGATCAAATTAAAATCAACCAATAATGCCCATACAGTGTTTCATAACAACCAGTTAAGGACTGTGAAGAGCAGTTAGGAACTTAAAGAAAAGTCAATTTTATATTAAAATGGGTTTTTGTACCCTGCGTGAAACCGGCTGACTCAACATACTTTATGACATCATGAACTGTCCATTCTTGCATCTTTAATATCCACTAGGGAAGCTAGAATAAAAAAACAAATCACAATACCACATACCGAAGTAAAACAGTAAGCCAAAGTTAATTACAAAAATGTTCTGGTTAATGCCTCCTTCATTGTTATTCCACACAAACAAAATCAGCAAGGCAAAGAATTATATTGTAAAAAATATGCTGTTACAAAACTGAATACAGCTTCTGAATAGTATCCTTGAATCACTTTATAATTTATATTACTTTTTTTCTTGAAAATAATTACACAAATTAGCTTTTATAAGGAAAAATTAAATGTATTATGTATACTCCCCTTAGGACTATTTCACTGTGGTACCCACACACACACATTCACACACACACACACACACATACACACACACACACACACACACGGCACTGGCACTTGGGGCCAATGAGGGAGGGGCTACTGAGTGTGAGGCTGTGGATGGAGGAGAAGTCTTTTTGAAGGAAAGGATCCTACTCCAGGTTTTGCGGTCTTCTAGAGGATTTTTAAAGGGGTGAAGGTAGAATGATTTGGAATCTGAAGGACACTTTTGTAAATATTTTATTAAACTGTTGACAGGTGTTACAGATGGTTCTGGCCTTGGTTGCAAAGGTATGTGCTTCTTTGATGGACCCAGATTCAGTTCAAATTCAATTCAAAATGCCCATTGATGATGGGAATGAGAATGTAGAGATGGGAGCCCAGCTAACAAGATTTAAGTTTTTGCAGGTATCAGGCTTTAAAGACTCACCCACACCTGTGAGCAGAAACTGACTCATTGAGAGAAGAAACTGACCCAAGACTGTCACAACTACTGGAAACAGGCTGATCTTTGGGCAACAAATTGAACATTTGTGAAACTGCAACAATGATTGTAATGACTGTAGTGTGTTTTAAATAATTTAACCCTTTGAGTAGTACGAACATACTGGTACCTCATTGAATTAATGGTCCCCAGGGAGTACGAACAAAGAGGTACGTTTTGCAAATTCTGAGCTTTGAACTTGATCTTTGAACTTGATTTACTGAATCTACCAAACACCTGCTGTGATACTCTAACACTAGTAACACCTTGTAGTGGTCTCTTGTGCCATCTGCCAGATATTTATGGAATTACACATAACAAACCCAGTCACAAAACGTCAACAATGTCTGGAAAACGGTGAAAAATGCTCTGTGGGAAAGAAGTACTAGAAATTATATTGAATTCCGATTGTGCTTTAAATTATTCTACTGAATCAGGTATCAGTGAAGAATATTTATATTCAACATCAAGTTACAGGCGTCCAGCGAAGACTTCGTTTTGTTGATTGTGCAACAAAGTCGCTCAAGTGGTATTAAAAGTTATTGTTCCACTTGCTTGACATGGCCGTGTTGATCGCCTTCATCCGCCACAAAACTTCATCTCAAAAAACGATCAGAAACCCAAGCAGCTGCTTCTAGAAAATATCACACAAGGCAGGAGTGATCCAGTCGAGGAGACGCCCAAGCACAGACAATGTGACAAAGATCATTGACTTACATTTTCCTCACTGCCTTCACCCTCACCACGTGATTACCCAGATATGATGTATACCTTCTCTCTCTCTCTCTCTCTCTCTCTCTCTCTCTCTCTCTCTCTCTCTCTCTCTCTCTCTCTCAGGTTTTTTTTTTATTCGGGACATGTTGTGCTTGATCCGGATCGTTGTTTATTGATTACCTATTTTTGTCAAAACCTTTCACAATGACAAAATAACGATTAATATTTATTTGTTTTGTTTAATTACGATAAGAAATAGTTGTTTACATATTTTCATTGTGTAATAAATTGCTAATAGGCCTACTAACAAATGTGTCGATGTGAGCAGTGTAAATATGAAAATTAAAAATTAAACTCACACCAGTGGGACCATCACAACATGCTAAAACTCACTAATCAAAGGGTTAAAACCAGTAGAAAATATTATTAGTAGATCTGTGTAAGGCCTGTGAAAGAAAGTTCATTGCATTGAAGGTCAGACTGACCTGCTGAAAGTTCCAAACCTCCCTTATCAGAAAAAGCATTTTTTTAATTCAGAGTCTCAAAACATTCCAGCGATCCAGCGAAAGCAGAATGGCAGAATCTATGTAGGACAGTTAATATTCTAGAAGCAATCGAACTAGGTTTGATTATAGTAAATAAAAAACAAAAGCTTTTAAATAAATAAGAAACCTAATATAATAACATTAAGTAAATGTATGAGCCATCTTACGTTTTAATAGTCAAGGTTGCATTTGATTAAAAATTAACCTCTTGCCTTCTGTGTATATCAATGAAGTAAAACAGAATTGCAATTTATAAGAGATTGCTATATTGACACACCTGAATTAGAATTATATGTTATAAAATCACTTAAAGTATAAACTGTAACTTTACATATACAGTGAACTAACGTTGTAACCTCGTTCTCACCTGCTTGTAGTAAAAGCAGTTTTGAAGATGACTCATTGGTGTTGGCCAGTGAAGCAAGGATTTTTGATGGTCTGTGATTTAATAGCCAAGATCCTTTCTATAATGAGCGATCTCGTTAATATTAGTGAATGGAAATACCTTTCGGATAACAGAAGATAGGTGTTTATCTTAGAATAATCATTTTCTAAATATAACATAAATGAATTAGAACCTGGCAGGAAGAGATGAGAAGGGAATGCGTAGGATGAGTTAATACATTAAGTTAGATATTGGTTTGAAATAAAGAGTATTGACAAATGCTTACGATAGTGTTTCATATTAATCAACCCTAAATTTGGCAAAACACAGAGGTTGTCTTAAAACCTGCTATAACTGGATTTTGTATGAACAGTGGTCAGACTTAGTTCAGCCACTATAACACTATGGCATTCTAATATAATAATGATATAGCCTATATTTAGATATAAATAACTGGACATTCCACTAAAAGCTTAAAAGAGTTATTAATGGAGTAAAATAATATTACAATTTCTAGGATACTGAAGTAACTTAATTAGAAATACATCTTATAATGCAATTTGAAGTTAAATTGTTGAAAGCACATAGTAAAAGTTTTTTTTATAACAGAAGCATGGCGTTGACAATATTGTAAATATACTGTTAAGATACATTTGAAATAAAGGTAATTTAATTAATTCAATTTAAGAATTAGTTCAGTTTCTCCAGCTAGGCGAGGGGTCTTTTAGACATTACAATATCAATTAAACCAAAAAAATACACGTTTAGTTTATATAAAGATGTCACTGCAGTAATAAACAGAGGTACTTATTTGCAGAGAGAGAGCTGTGAGGTTTGAAAGTGAAATAAATCATTTTAGGATCTACAGTTTTTCTGTAGATGTTTGTCTCAGATACATAGTATAATTCTGGAAGGGCATTAGACCTTCAAAAGATAAGGTTTGGTCTTTGACACCTCAAAGCAGGATTCGGTGTTGGCTCTTAAAAGCTGGATTCGCCAACCTTGAATAATAACCAACGGAAGGTGCTTTATGAAAGACAGGAGTCTGTATCTCATTATATTCTAAGAAAATAATGCAAGCTTAGTTATAAAAATTAGGATGTAATTTTTTTTTTTTTTTTGTATTAAAAAGATACCGGTCCAGGTGTCGATTGAATTTGCCAAAAAATGATTTAATGCGATTAATTTGGAAAAGTGCTTACAGTGGAGTTTCATATTAATTACAACACTAGCCCTGGCAAGTAAACAGGGTGTCTGAAATTTGTTTGTGCTGGCGAATATTTAGAAACAGAGAGAGAGAGGTCAGGTTTGATCCAAGCATGGTACAAGTTAATAGAAGGCTATTATATTTAACATATTTATTATAACCTGAATTTAAATGAAAATAAGTGGACTTCCCATTGTATGCTTAGTGATCCTATTCAAAGCCTTATGATAAACCCCTACACTCTTTGTCAAATACTTTATTAACACACATAATATATATATATATATACCCATACACACACACACACACACACACATATACATATATATATATATATATATATATCCCCCCCTACGAATATATAGAGATATATATATATATATATATAGATATATATATATATATATATCCCTATTTAATTAATAGAATTAAATAGATCTGGTCTTACATATTAAAACATTGTATTGTATTTGGTAGCAAGGGCCTTGTGAACTCCAGTTCACCTCATTTTTAGGGAAAGGAGGGGTGGAAGATAGTGAACCATGAGCTCACATTCAGTTAATTTTGAAAACAGAGTTGACCGGATCCTTCTAGAAAATATCATTAACTCAAAGATAGGAACTGTCAAGGCAGATTGATGATCAAATTTAATTGGGACTCCTGATGTATTAATGGAGAGAGAAAACCAAGGTAAAACCCCAGTCAAGTATCATGTGACTTTCTATCTACAAGTTGTGTGAAACATGCTCTGAAGATCTCTTAAAAACTGATTGCTGTTTGGTCGTATTCACAAGTCTCTATCTTTTGAAGACTTCTTATACTGGAAGGTAAGCATATATTAGAATTTAATATCTTTTATATCGATGCATCGCTATAATGTATAGAAATTATGTTTTAGTCTTAAGAGAGTATATATATATATATATATATATATATATAGATATATATATATATATATATACATACACTGAACAAAAATATAAACGCAACATGTTAAGTGTTGGTTCCATGTTTCATGAGCTGAAATAAAAGATCCCAGAAATTTTCCATAAACACTAAAAGCTTATTTCTCTCAAATCTTGTGCACAAATTTGTTTACATCCCTGTTAGTGAGCATTTCTCCTTTGCCAAGATAATCCATCCACCTGACAGGTTTGGCATATCAAGAAGCTGTTTAAATAGCATGATCATTACACAGTTGCACCTTGTGCTGGGGACAATAAAAGGCCACTCTCAAATGTGCAGTTTTGTCACACAACACAACGCCACAGATGTGTCAAGTTTTGAGGGAGCGTGCAATTGGCATGCTGACTGCAGGAATGTCCATCAGAGCCGTTGCCAGAGAATTGAATTTTAATTTCTCTACCATAAGCTGCCTCCAACGTCGTGTTAGAGAATTTGGCAGTACGTCCAACAGGCCTCACAACCGCAGACCACGTGTAACCATGCTAGCCCAGGACCTCCACATCTGGCTTCTTCACTTGCGGGATCGTCTGAGACCAGCCACTCGGACAGCTGATGAAACTGTGAGTTTGCACAACTGGAGAATTTCTGCACAAACTGTCAGAAACCGTCTCAGGGAAGCTCATCTGCGTGTTTGTCGTCCTCACCAGGGTCTTGACCTGACTGCAGTTCGGTGTCGTAACCGACTTTAGGTGGCAAATGTTCACCTTTGATGGCCACTGGCACGCTGGAGAAGTGTGCTCTTCACGGATGAATCCCAGTTTCAACTGTACCGGGCAGATAGCAGACAGCATGTATGGTGTCGTGTGGGTGAGAGGTTTGCTGATGTCAACTTTGTGAACGGAATGCCCTGTGGGGCGGTGGAGTTATAGCATGGGCAGGCATAAGCTACGGGCAACGAACACAATTGCATTTTATCGATGGCAATTTGAATGCATAGAGATAATGTGACGAGATCCTGGGGCCCATTGTCGTGCCATTCATCCGCCGCCATCACCTCATGTTTCAGCATGATAATGCACGGCCCCATTTCGCAAGGATCTGTACACAATTCCTGGAAGCTGAAAATGTCCCAGTTCTTCCATGGCCTGCATACTCATCAGACATGTCAAACATTGAGCATGTTTGGGATGCTCTGGATTGACGTGTACGACAGCGTGTTCCAGTTCCCACCAATATCCAGTAACTTCGTACACCCATTGAAGAGGAGTGGGGCAACATTCCACAGTCCATAATCAATATCCTGATCAAATCTATCTAAAGGAGATGTGTCGCGCTGCATGAAGCAAATGGTGGTCACACCAGATACTGACTGGTTTTCTGATCCACGCCCCTACCTTTTTTTAAGGTATCTGTGACCAACAGATGCATATCTGTATTCCCAGTCATGTGAAATCCATAGATTAGGGCCTAATGAATTTACTTCAATTGACTGATTTCCTTGTATGAACTGTAAATCAGTAAAATCTTTGAAAGTGTTGCATGTTGCATTTATATTTTTGTTCAGTGTGTATATATATATATATATATATATATATATATATATATATATATATATATATATATATATATATATATAATGTTCTAAAATTTAGCGGTGGGAGATTTTTGCTTTTAGTATTGAGGTATAAATGCTGTTAAACTTGTAAAGCACTGGATCGTCCCGACTACTTTTTACTTGGAATTTATGCTGGTCTGCACAACCAACCAATCCAATTTTTAAAGCATTTAATAAACCAAAAGAGTACTAACACTGCTCTGATTCGTAAACTGTGTGATTTTCTTGAATATTAAAAAAGTTGTCTGGACATATAGTCAGCCCAGTGCACGAACAAAACCACTACAGAAGTATAAAACATCTCTGTCCTCCTTAAACCTCTCCCCTGGGTTTAAGAGTGTGCTCAGAGTATATATATATATGCATAAAGAGTACATTACAGATTCTTGACACAGGGCACATAGAATCACCAAGCTGGGCACACGTAACCACAAGTATTTGCACGGTTGATCTCATTGACATCTTTATGGTTTTTTGTTTGCTCATGAAGCAAACGGGTCACAGACTCCAGATCATTTTCATCTGTACTGATGACAAACGCCTTCTGTGTCAGGTTGCGCCATCCCTCCCATCCACAGCGAGCAAAATAGAATTACATTTTTTTTTTTTTTTTAACGCACATTAATCGCACTCCCCTGTCTTGACCATCTTAGCATACCGTTATTAATTTCCTGCAGCACCATTTTAATACACTCGCATGCATGTCAGGATTGAATGATTGCAGTCATCGTTTGAATATAAAATTAGTCACAAAAACACATTATGTAGCAATGCACTCAAACTAAAGGCCTTGTGAATGGGAAGTTTATTTTTTAAAAACATTGACGCTTCATTGGACAGAAAGAGGGTTACTTGTATCTACTGTCAAAGTGAGTTCCACTTTCAGTATCACAGAAGTGCATCTAGTCTGCTGTACCACCTGCGTGCTAAACATGCTTTCACTTCTCAAAATACACTTTCTAGTAGTTCTTCTGCTACAGATAACAACAATACTACAACAAATTAAACCTGTCAGTTTCGACAAAGTACTCTTATTAATTCAAGAATCACGAATCACACCCACGATACTTACAACCAGTGCTGTTACAAAGTGGACAGCTACTGACTACAGCCCCTTTAACAATGCAGCTTTGTTTTATTTATTTTAAACAATGTTATTTACAATTATGGAGGATATAACCTTTACTCAGTGAATGTTTTGTTTTATTTATGCAATTTGAAGTTATGAATAAAATATACATTTATTTATTATTATATTATTATTATTATTATTATTATTATTATTATTATTATTATTATTATTAAAATGGCAATGAAAAACATCAGTTTATGAGTAAAGGAAACTGGTCATTTTAAATGCAGTAAGGTGAAATAAACTGACTCCATCTATGACCTAGGAGTTTATGTTGTTTCAGAAATGTCTTCATCTATGTGGGGAAGCTATAAAAAAGGTCAACAAGATGCTTGAATATATAGTGAAAAGTTTTGAATTTAAATAAAGGGAAGTAATGTTAAAACTTTACAATGCATTAGTAAAACCTAATCTAGAATATTGTATTCAGTTCTGGTCACCTCGCTACAAAAAGGATATTGCTGCTCTAGAAAGAGTGCAAAGAAGAGCTTCCAGAAATAGTCCTGGTTTAAAAGGCATGTTGTATGCAGACAGGCTAAAAGAACTGAACCTATTCAGTCTTGAACAAAGAAGACTACGCAGCCATCTGATTCAAGCATTTAAAATTCTAAGAGGTATAGACAAAAAAAAAAAAGTTGACAGTTGACTGTTTAGAAGCATTTCAAGACAAAATTTGTATGATTTTTTTACTTTTGATTTTAGTGTTGCTAACCTAGTTTCCCATTTACCTTATTTACATTTTTTTTTTATTTAAACACTGTATTAAAAAAAAATATACTGTTTTTTTTGTTTTACTAGATTTGAACAGAAGCGATATTAGTTATTTATTGGACATGCACAATCCATCAATTTGTGACTATTAAAACATGAAGATTGATATAAAATGTATATATATATATATATATATATATATATATATATATATATATATATATATATATATATATATATATATATATATATATATATAATAATAAGCAAAAGAAAAAACATATTTGGTCTTTGCAGAATTTGATGGTATATGTATTATGTATTTTCGTTAAAAAAAAAAAAAAGTACAAAATACAAAGAAATTTGACAGGTTATACACATCCTTTAAAAAAAACCTGGTGTTCAGCAGTTACAAAACTGAAAGAATGTCAAAAGAAATCAGAATTCCACAAAGCAGCAGTAATAGCTGGCAAAGATTTTGTATTTGTGGTGCAACAAACTAAAACACCTGTATATGAATCCAGCTTATAAAGAGGCAGAAGCTATTCTTACATTTAAATGACTCTAAGTATTGCGTATTATAGTTGTATTTAGTATGTTACTTACATTTACTAGCAAATGTGTGCCAAACTGCATTGGAAGGAACATTTCCTTAAAGAATGTTATACATTTGATGAGGTAAGGTGGGGTCACAGGGAACCTTTTGTCTATCTTGAAGAATTTAGTGAGCCTGTCAAGCTACAAGGCTAGATCCGCCCATGTTAGTCGCTAATTGATTTATTGTGTTCACTATTAAATAAAACCAAAACCCTATCCTATATTTTTTTTTATTGTGTGTGTGTGTGTGTTTTGTGTAACGGGGAGGGGGTAAGTTCAATTTTAAGCAGGACAAGGAGATATTTCTAGCATTTTATCCTTTGGACAAGAAGTTTTTTTTTTTCAAAAATCGCACACTCCTGGTCCAAAGTGTTGTCTCAGACATATCTGCATATTCAAAACTGAAGTATAAATCAATTGATTCTCAACAAAAGGAAATGGGGACCAGTCATAGTTCTGCTCATCAGCTTCACAGTAGTTACATGACTCAACAGGTTAACAGTCAAAAGGCAGGTGATATATGTAGTGAGCAGCTAAAACCTGTTGACCTCAGTGAACAGTTCCAGAGATAGTCAATGAATTATAAGATCGACATCCCTTGCAACCATCATTTCTAATATTAAAAGGAAAGAAATCTGTAGTTGGCTGGGCAGCCGCTTCCAATTTCACACTCCTTAATGAAACCCTCACTCCTGCTCTTCGTGTCATCAAACTGCATTAAAAAGTCATTATAATACTGCTGTTGCGTATATAGGAAAAATCATTATTTTACTTGGCTGGGGTGATGTTTCTGGTCTAATTAATTATTGGGAAGCTGGTAACATACACACAAGATACTTTCATAATAATTTAAAATCTACACCACAAGGGTCCATGGAGTCTATCAAACTGCACCAACATCCCCAGCTGACATGAAAAAGGTGCACTACAGACTTAATTTCCAAAGCAATCAATTCCATCATTGTATGAAATCACAATAGGGAGAACTGTTATTTAAACAAGTGCCAGTGCAGAAGCCAATAGTTTCCTAAGAGTGAACATATATTGATTTTTAGCATCTTGACTTTTATATCTGTCATATTTGATGCAGTTAAAACATATATAAATAAATAAATAAGTCATATTTAAACCTTTTCAAAGAAGAAAGACAGCAGAATATATTTCTGTGGCCTAGTACAAGCTTGCTTTCATTGAGGGGTTCTGAGTTTGAAAAGGGCATGTAATATGAGTGCTTGTCTGAATCTGAGGCCCAACTACTAGTAAATCAAGGACTGCTGTGTCTTGCCTATAATTTTGGCTAGCATGGCTGCAAGAGGAGACCTCAGTGACTTTGAAAGAGGGGTGATTGTTGGGGTGCGTTTGCCAGGAGCTTCAGTGACCAAGACAGCCAACTTGCTGATGTTTCATGAGTAATGTTGTCTAAGGTGATGCCAGCATGGAACTCCAAGAGAAAGACATCATCAGCAAAGGGCAACAGTGGGCTGAAGCGCATACTCCAGGATTGTGATATCCGTGCATTAATTCAAAGTGCAAGGTAAAACAGGCGAGCAACTGCAGATCAATTGACTGCAAATTTCAACCTGGGGCGCGAGCAGCCAGTTTCATCAAAAACGGTCCGCCGAAACTCCAGAGCGGGATACCATAGTTGGGTTGCAGTGCACAAACCGCTCATCACACCTGGCAATGCACATTTACGAGTCCAGTGGTGCAAAGAGCACAGGCAATGGACTACTGAGCAGTGGAGAAATGTGATATGGTCAGATGAATCATCCTTCACCATGTTCTCAACAAATGGACGAGTGCATGTGTGGCGCAAACCTAAAGAACTCTACAGCCTTGAGTGCTTGGTTCCAACAATGAAGGGTTCTAGTGGTTCCATAATGTTGTGGAGCGCATTTTCCTGGGATGGTTTGGGTGCACTCTTCCCTTAGAAGGCAAGATCAATGTTAATCGCTACTTAATGGTACTTCACCCCATGTTGCCATGGTACAGCCGGGGGGTGGGGTGGGGGGGGTGGGGGTGGGGGGGGGGGGGGGGGGGGTGTCTTCCAGGATGACAATGCCCCCATCCACAGAGCATGTGTGGTCGCCCAATAGTTTGGTGAGCATGACACTGATGTTATCCATATGTCATGGTATGGAGGAGTGTCCAGCCCCTTTGTTTATTATTGTTTTCTATTATGATGTATATGTTAATGCGATGGTAAATTATTATTATTATTTGTGCTGTTATTATTACTATTCTATATTGTTTCGCCGGACGAGCAAGACACCGTCCGTCAGGTTACTGTTTTTATTTTCAAATACCTAGTGAGGATGCGAGACTGATCAGCTACTGATTATTTAACTAGCTGACAGTCACGCATCCTTACTTAATCTCGTGCAGAGTATGGCCGAGGGGTAATAAGGTAATTAATTAATAGCTAGTTAACCCCGCGGCCAGAATATAAAAGCCTGCAGCTGTCTGTGCTCAAGGAGGGGTGTCAGAGGAGTGATGTAAGTCTGTGGAGGAATATAACAATTGCTAAGCGTGCTTGTTTAAGCTCTATATTTGTTTGTTTATTTGTTTGGCCAAAGTGTCTTTTTGTTTGTGTTGGTTTTGTTTAAACCTTTATTTTGTTTATTATTGATTACTAAAATAGTGAGCGCCATGGCTCAGTTTTCACCCGCTATTCATTATTTGGAGTCTGTTTCTGCTCTGACATCACCCCTGCAAAGCCATCCCTTTCACACATGGCCTTTTCAGTCACCAGATCTGAATCCAATCGAGCATTTATGGGATATTTTTGTATGACGCCTGAGACAGCATTTTCCACCTCCATCAACCAGGGGTGAGTTGATTGACTTTCTCACGGAAGAATAGTGCTGCATCCCTCCTGCAGAATTCCAGAGGCTGGTAGACTCTATGCCATGGTGCTTACGAGCCTTACTGGCCACACATGGTGGCCCAACGCCCTATTAAGTGACTTTACATTGGTGTTTACATTTTTTTGTCCACTACCTATACATCTCTTCCTTATATAGATTTTTTTTTTTTTATTTATTTGCCATCCTGTGTGCATTGCCTTAAGGAAAAAAAAAAAAAAAAAAAAAAAATGTCCTTAGACAAATAACATTTGCACAAACATACTCCAGAGCAGTTAACGTTCTTGTTTACTGTTCAAATAACAAAAATGCTTTAATCAGCCTATCAGTGCATCTGTACTGGTTTTTCTGTGACCTGTACTGTACAGGTAAGTGGTGGGACAAAGTCAGTGCTACATTGTTTTGATTTAGGTTGCTAAAATCTAGTTTTCCACATTGGAGGTAAAATACTAGAAATGGACGACAAATCAAAAACAACTAAGCATATTTCGGCTGATGATCATATTAAGATATTTTCCCAAGAAACTGTATGCAGATAGAGGTCATTGTTTTACACACCTTGTAATGTGTCTTTGGAGAAAATATGATAGCTATTTAGCTTCAGAGTCACACATTAAATGAAAGGCTACTAAAAGGCTGTGAACAGAAGATAAAATAAACAGCTTTCAGAAAACAAACTGGAAAGTCAGCACAGACAAAAAGTATTCCTATCGGTTGTAGCCAAGTTAAATCAGTACTACAGGTACGATCCAGAACAGCCACCTCCCATCAAACAATCTACTGCTTATTTTTTAAACATAGTTAGAATTTTAGACCCGAATAGGCACGTTTTCTTTGTTTTGACTGGGTACTAATAAAATAAATTATTAGATGGGACAAATAACATGAGAACAAACGTGCTGCATATATTGCCTTTATTAAAGTATGCCAGATTCTCCAAACGTAATGACTATCAGTGTGACTAAGTAACTAATTTTTTATTTCATCACTCCACAAAACCTTTGAACAAACTTTAAGCGATTGTCATTGTGACATTTTCTTAAGAATGGCTTTTTCCTTGACCATTGAGACCTTCACCATGCAATACTCAACCTGTGGCTGAAATGGAAAACCCAGTCCCACTTGCAGCCAGTTCACTTTGAATATCTTTGACAGTCAATCTCAGATTTTTATTAACTTTCCTCGCAATTCTTCGACTTGATATTGGTGAAAGAATCTTCTTTCTTCCAGACTGAGGAGCGTGTGACAGGACCATGAATCTTGTACTTTTTGATAACAGAAACAATAGCTAAAACTGAGACACTCAAGTGCTTGGAAATCTTCTCGTATCCTTCTCCAGCTTTATGAAAATAAATAATTTTCTGCCTAAAGTCTTCAGTTAGCTCTTTACTTTTTCCCATATTGACTTATTGGTAACGACAGCAATCATCCTATGCCTAACCGTTTTATACTCTCTAAGAATGTTCACCTACAATCCAGAATTTCTAGACTTTTCTAGAATTAGGTTAGGTTATAGGTTGCATTATTTTTCTAGCACCCTGTAGACAATATTATCATAGCTTCAAAGGTTATGAATACTTTTGAATTAGCATAAATACTTGTAGACATCTATTTCTTCTAACTTTTTTCCTCATCCACAAAAGCAAAACTTTTGCCAACAAAGATTTTTCCTAAAATTCTTTGTTTTTGAGAAATTTCTAGAAATGATAAATTTCCATTGGGGTATGTAAATGTTCGAATGCAACTGTAATATATACAGTGCTCCCTCGTTATAAACATTATAACCAAAGAGCGTTATAAATGGGGTAGGGGGTGGTGGGAGCCACAAGACACACAACAACACACACACATTCTGACTAAAATACAAAATAAAAGAACTCCCTCTCTATAATGCATATACAGTGAAGTAAAAATTTTACTTTCCATGAATTAACCATGCATAAAGCACCATGTAGTCAACGCTATATTTTTTACAAAAAACAAAAAAAAAGTATAGGTGAAACCTATATTATCGTCAAAATATAACCGATTTGTCACCAGCAACCTCAAGTCAAGCTTTCGTGGTCTGACCGTTTAGTTCACGCTACCAAGCCTGGCTCCAAACGCAGCCCTCTCCTCTGAAGATATTTAGTCCTAAGCGAGGACCAAGCCGCCGACCTCGAGAAGAGACTTTTGTTTGACTTCAGGAAGAGAAAATCGCTCCTGGTTTCGAATCGACAGACTTCTGTAGTGGGGTGAACAAAACTGAAGTCTTTATATATTATAGATTATATATATATATATTATTAACATAATAACTGCGTTATATATGTATTTTATAATATATATGTATTAGTCCGGGTAAGCAGAATTAATATTGGCAATATATTACACCAAAATAGTTATTTTCCAATGTTTATTCAAATACTGCATAACAGGTGTCTGATTATCATAACTGTGTTACAACTTCTTAAAACACATTTTCAGGTCACACAGACAAAATGTATTGGCACCCTACACTTAATATAATTTTTTTTTAAAAACTTATTAAATACAAACATTTAGTGCACATTATGCATTAATTAATAACAAATATTGAAATGCACAATTTCTGGTAGTTTAGCAAACAATCTTTATAAAAATAAAAACAAATTTTGCCTATATTAAGTATTTCAGACGTTCATGATCATTCTTATCAAGTATGTTACATCTTGTTGATGAAATCTAGGCCCATTCCGTCTTGCCTATTACCATCAGATCAGACAGATTGAATAGACAATGCTTGGCTACAGCGTTTTTCATATCAGTCCAAAGCATTTCTATTGGATTGAGATCTGGTGATTGTGAAGGCTATTCCAGAACATTTATCTTCATTTTCTTTAAGAATTCCAGAGTTGACTTAGCCTTCTGCTTTGAGTCGACGTTGTGTTGGACGATAAATGTCTGTCAATCAGCCTATGAGCAGATGGCATCATTGTACTTTGTTGAATGTTTTGATACATGGCCGCATTCATTTGATCTTCAATCATGATTCGATGATTGAAGATCTTCAATTTTCAATATTGGGCACAAGCTGGTTTCTAGCTGTGAAGTGTAAGCATATCCTGGGCAATCACTCAATAGCATATACAAATACTTGGTGCAGCAGCTATGAAAGCTCTAGGATAATCATTTATTGATTTCTAAAAACACATTTCCTTAGTTTGGGTAATAGAAAATTAAAGGCCCTCAGTTTTCTTCCTGCACTTGGCAATATGATTTTTTTTTTTTTTTGTATCCATGAAGCTTTCTTTAAAATGGCACATCTATTTTTAGATGGTCTAATTTTAATTAGCAAATAGCTTCTTAGTATTTAAAGTCGTCAATACTCACCTTGTTAATAACACTTTTTTGAAATAGAAAAACATTTACATTTTAAAACAAATTAATACTCTTGCTGTGACTAGAAACCATGCATACTGGCCCTTACAATTCTAACTGCAGATGATATTATTAGTATTTGTTTATTTAGCAGACGCCTTTATCCAAGATGACTTACAGATACTTGCAATGATGGATTCAGGTGTTTTGAGAAAGATTTTTCTTATAAAACTTACAGAAATATACTGTAGAATCTGCTCATTCCCCGTACCATTGTCACATAGCTTGCACATTTTTCATTTCTTTCCCTGTCCCAGTTCAGGGTTATCAGTAGCACAGTAGTTCTGAGAAGGCGTCCTTGCATAGGACTGTGACAGTCACATCTGAAGTAACATTTCGATCTGGACAAAGAGCTCAGTGCATGAAGTTCTTGTATTCAGTCCAGATCCTAATAACAATATCACAAAAAAAAAAAAAAAGAAAGATAACTGTATGTGGGATGGTGCATAATGATTATTGTGTTTACTGGATTTTCTGTTGTGGTAGATGTGGTATAAAGAGTGTGCATTTCTTACAACAGCAGATAAATTTCACTTGAGAGTTTAGACCTAAACTGGGTGGGTTGTAAAGCAGGCAAAATTAATTAGGAAGGGGTATTTATTTATTTTATTTTATTTTTTTAATCAACTTGCAATCCTTTTAAAGTGGTACCAGTTTTGGCAGTCGCCACTGTTGAAACACATTACTTGAGGTAAAACTAGCAAAATAAGTAACTCTTCATTTTATTTCATGAATAACATGTGCTGTACCATTTTTTTTTGCATGCATTTAAAGAGCAGGGTATTCAGGAAGCAGCAGTTAAAAAGGGAAACAAATGCTGCCCACAAACAGCTCACTTCTATAACTAGTATTAAAGATCTTTCACTCAGCTATAGTTTTACCACATCAGAGAAGAGCACTCCTCAATAGACAACTTGGTGTGTGCTTGCAAATGTACTTTAACACATTGTAATGCTCTGTTCACAACGCAAAGGTTGTTTACCTTCAGAATTAGTGTTGTATGAGCGCATTCACGATTATTATGTACAGCTATGGCCAAAAAGTTTAGCATCATCGTTATTGAATTAACACATTTTGCTTCATAAGTCGAATGAAACCTGTCAAATAAAGTTAGGTTAACATATTGAATTACATATCGCAAAAAACTGACAAAGAAAGATTTGACATTTCGAACACTAACATGAAATACTGTACTACTATTATGGCTTCTGGTAGACTTATCGCGTGAACTTAAAAATTTTTGGAACATTTCGAACAAAAAAATAATCTACTACAGTTTACATTTTGTAGAATTTAATACAAATATATATATATATATATATATATATATATATTATATATATATATATATATATATATATATAATATATATTTTTTTTTTTTTTTTTTTTTTTTAATTAAATGTTCCAGTCTGAAATTCTAGGTGATGCAAAACTTTTGGCCATAGCTCTACAGTATTTGCTGACACCATGTCATTACTTCCACACCTAACTGGTTTACCAGACAAAATGCTACATATCGGACTGACAAAGTGATGATGACATGCAAAACGAGCTGGGAAAAAAAAAAATGCTGAAAATATTTCTTTAAAAAAGGAGGCAATATTTGCCAGCTGAAATATATTTAATAAACATTTATCAATTAAATAAATCTATTTTTACAAGTAATCAAACTTTTTTTTGAGTACTCAAAAACCAAAATAAGAGTTTACAAAAATGAAATGACACATGTTTAGCAATTTAGCAAACATGTCATTTTTTTATCATGACAATGTATTAAATGCTACACATTTTTTGTATATAAAAGAGGCTCATTAGATAACATTTGAATGAACCCCTTTACCTAAGGAATGATCTGTTTCTGAAATCTCCAGTCCGTCTCCCCCTTCATTGGTGATTACTGTCTTGAATGTGGATACTGCCAACTGAAGGTCAGAGGGTTAAAGTTTGTCATGTTTCTATCATTTGAAATAAAAAAACATGCACCAATTGTTGTTATCACCATCATCACCTTACTCCAAAACACTGCAAAACTTCAGCAAGATAACTGAAAACAGTGTTTTCTACATTCACCTGCATGAAAATACAGCTCTATCAACAAGCCACTCCTGGAATTGACTACTTTACAGCACAAATCATTTTTAATACAGCACAGCCTTAGTTATCACAGAGGGCACCTCTGTAGCATTAGCCTGCTGATGATTAACAAATTCTTAGTTAAACAGAGCTAAAAAGAAAAATAAATGGGATTCAAAGGACTGTTGCAGATGTCTTTAGATGGTTGCAACTATTATTGTCAAGAGATAGCAGATAGACTTATTTGCATGAACTGAGAACAAATATTAATATTTCTCCCCACAACACTACTGTGTTCTGGTGCTGCTCAGTCTATTTATGTATGTATAACTCATTCAAGGAAGAAGACCTTAGTTGAAGACACTAATTAAAGAAAATTAGGCAGATCAAATGCTTGAACCCTGAGGAATCCCAATCAGTTCACTACTAACCTGCTTACAAGTAGAAAAATATTCCGCCTGGGCAATGGGAAACATCTGCCAACCAGGTGGTGCAAATCAGTGCTTTTGACAGCAAAGAAGATGCTTTCAATTCAAAAGACATTAAACATTCAGGCCCAGATTTATAAAAGAATTGTGCATGTCTTACAAGTACTGCTTGTACCAAAATCTCCAGTTCCATATTGGTAAATTTCAGTTTTCGCTACTGAGCAGCCTCATCGCCATGGCTAGTACCAGGCTGAGGTCTTTGTGTGCCATTCATTTTCTTTTGGAATTTGTAGCCTACACACGCAGGGTTAACCCAAATCCACTATTGATTGTGAGAGGTGTGTAATTCTCTATCGCTAATTGTGATGGAGGGTATTTCAATTGGTTGATTGCAGAATGGCCTGCTTTACCTAATTAGTCTTATAAAATAGATTTGTTATTTTGACAATGAGTGTGGCCGTACTGAACACGTACATTACGTGGCTTTTTGCGATCAGTTTTTCCCCTTTATAAATGTAGGCCTCAGAGTTTCACACTTGTAAATAAAAAAGCACAGCAGAAAGTCTCCAACTGCTCTTCCAAGATGTCCTAATTATAAGTGAGTATTACTGGAAATGTCATGTTTGGGATAACTGCAAAAATGATCTGTACTTAAAAGTGTTATCTGGGGCTCCCGAGTAGCACATCCAGCAAAGGCGCTCTGCATGGAGTGCAGGATGCACCTTATAGCCTGGAGATCGCAGGTTCGAATTGCAGGTTGCCAACCGTGACCGGGGGTTCCTAGGAGGCGACGCACAATTGGCCGAGCGCCGCCCAGGTAGGGAGGGATTAGGTCAGCAGGGCAATCCACGGTTCAGCATGCACCAGCGCCCCCTGTGGCTGATAGAGTGCCTGCGGGTCTGCAGTGGAGCCATTTCGATCTGTGTTGTCCTCCAGCACTATAGGTCTGGTGGCTTCACTGTGGATCCGCAATGTGAAAAATGACAGAGTGGCAGGAACACGTTTCAGAGGATGAATGTTTCAGCCTCTGTTTTCCAAGTCGCCAGGTGGTTGCAGCGATGAACTGGGATAAAAATAATAATTTGGCATTCCAAATTGGGCAGAGAAACAGGGTAAAAAACATTGGCAATGACTAAATTTTTTTTAAAAAAGCAAGTAAAAAAATATCTGCAATATTTTAAAAATTTCATTTATAAGAAAGGCCTCCACATTGGATTGGAGGTCAATGCCAACCTAAAGGCTGTATGTTTTATACATTTAGTTTCATACTAATGCAATACATATTCTGAGATGAGTAATTCAAATTTAAGCAAAGCTATAAATATCTCTGCTGGTTTAAAATGCTATGTATGTATGTCAATGTACTATTCTCATGTCTCTTAAGTGGCATTTCAAATATATATAAACCCAGATCAAAAGCTTAAAAAAGGCTATTACAATTTTTTAAGCAACAATTTATTAAGTGAGGTCATTACTAAAGAACAACTGAAATGTGTATTAAAACCTGCTCTTCAAATGTTTTACGAAGGCTATTTCAAAACAAGCATTCAATATGGCAGCCATACTAGGCCAGAAGTCAGTGTCACACTAAGCAATCAGGATTTTTATGACTCTGAAAATATGACCTGCATTAATCCCTTCTGCTAATGTTATTGTCATAAAAGGCTTGTGATATTAGTAAATCAAGGTTTTTCATTTGCTTTGACTTTTTAATTCAGCTTCAAGATTTTCTTAGTGAAACAAAAAGCAGTAAATCCATACAAAAATGTTCGAGGTCAGCTGTGATATAACGTTTTCAACTAACCTATGCAAGTGAATATATTGCAAATTTAAATGCCCATAACTTGTGAATGTTTTAAGCATGGGAGACCAGAGTTGCGTTTGTACAGTGGTATTAGGCTGAGTAATGAAATTTAATAAATTATGTTCAAGAATGACATAACCAAATGTCATCACTATCGAATAAGCAGTTCTGTACACTAGTTGCATGGAAAGCTCTTGTGAGAAGACAGGATAATTATAACCACACCGATATGATACATTTAACAGTGCTTTGTGAAATGGGTATTGCTCTTTTGGAGTAAAACTTTTTTTCATCATTTTTTTTTTTTTAAATACTAGACCTTTTGTTCAGCAATAGAGTGCTGAAAGCCCTTTTAAAAGGTGATTGATCTGAAAACACTAACTGTCTTGTTAACATTAAAACAAAATGTCATGCCATGCTAATTCTGTGCAGCACTGGGACCCAAACAAAAGTGCAATGTTTGCATGAAGGTTTGGTACTGTACTTAGCAAGACAGCTGACAGTTCACAATTGATCAGTTTGTTTTTTCTGCACTAATTCATAAACCTTTGAAAACTTGTGGGCCTATAAATAAAAACCCAGATGCTGCAGTTTCCTTTTTTCCTCCAATAAACCTCAGTTTACAGGAAGATCCTTGAGGGCATGTTTGTGGGAGTAAAGGAAAAATTGGTCTTATTTGGAATGGAAAACCCAGACCAAAGCAGCAAAGCCTTCCATCTGTGGAGGGCTGAATGAGTTTGGTGGTCTAACAGTAACTTAGAGCTCAGTAGAAAGTAATCTAACCAGGTCAGAAAGGAATGTTGTCATTTTGCACATTGAAAGCTGCTGATGGCAAAGTTCCTGTTTCTTTTGTTAATTTGTGATTTTTTTTCACATTCTGAATGCTTGGTAGATAAATGGTGTCTCAGTTTTGCAGGTTTAAGAGCTTTGTTTGACAAAACCTCCTGACAAATAATTCACTCAGATCCAGTAAATGTAAATGCCAGTGCTGGTCCCCGCAACTATTACCTCGTGTAACAAATTCGTCTATCAATTTCTAACGCAACTTACTGCACTCACCTAGATGCGATATACATATAAAAAAACACACCTGAATAGAAAGATGAGGTGGGTGGGAAGCAATTTGAAAAATTAAAAAATAAATGGAGAGTGTACAGTCAATAGGATTTATAGCATGTTGGTTAAATATGCTGGCACCAAGAGCAGACTGTACACATTATTTCCAGAAGTAGTGTTAATCTACTTAAATTAGTGTTGGAGCTGAAATCCATTAAATACACTACGGTACAGTCCACAAGGCAAGCTACAAATACTGTATTGCCTCTTTTTGTTTCACATTATGTTTTTTAATTTAGTCATTCCAACCAAGTTAGGAATAGTCAATGCAGTGCAATACTTTAATGTGAAGCGAAAAGGCTGGGACAACCAGATTAATTTTCTTTCCCCCTGAACAGTGAAGAATGAGCACAGATTAGAAAGATATGCATTTACATGAATGCTAGATGTAAATTTTATTTTTAATAATGCTGGCTAAAGACAAATATGCCTTCATCATGTGTAAGTTATCTAGTTAGTATTTGTTTCATATTACAAAGGTGTTTCAGTTAATGAAGAACTGTGTAACCGAATTTTGTGAGTTATTTGCGGACCACCTAGAGTTTATAATTATAGCTATTAATTATCTTATTACCCCTCGGCCATAGTCTGCATGGGTTTATTAAGTCTGCGTGACTGTCAGCTAGTTAAGCTGACAGTCATGCATTCTCACAAAGAAGTTAAAACAATAACAAATAATGGTGTCGGCTTTTCGCCCACGCCGCAAGCAATTATAATATCATAAATCATAAAAATATACAAAGGGGCAGGACACTTCACCACAGGGTGCCACTGCTCTTTTGGATATGTCTCTCTTATTAAAAGATGATCTATCCATGGATGTTTAGTGAACAAGGACTCAGAGTGGGGTTAATGGGCAATACATGTTAAATCCCCAGTTCACTGTTCTCATTTAAATGTTCTCAGTTAACTGAGAACATTTTTGGGTACCACTGTGCTTGAGAGCCAGCTTGCTCATTAGAAAAGCAGACAATTATCTAGTCAGAAAAAGCGAATTATTTGACTAAACAAGCCATCTGAGTGGGATGAAACAGGCAAAAACTCCAAGCACTGAAAACCAGATGAACATTTTTAAAATTACTGTACACCCCGGCCATTGATGCACATCAGTCTTATTGACAGCTTCAATTTCCACTCTCAAATATCAACCTGGATCTTATGGTCATCTGCCATCAAAAGGATCTCTTTCCCACACAAATAGCTGGTCTATAAAGAAAGATCGTAATGTGTTAACACAGCTATACAATTACACATCAGTGTTTCACGGTAAAGAAAGTACTGGACGCTTTCATGTTTCACAGTAAAGAAAGTACTGGAAGCTTTCATGTCTCCGGACAATAATAATTCCCAGGCTTAAGACACAGTAAAATCTTAATGAAACTCAAACCTGTAAGACATGTGAAGGTCAGGCTATACAAAACTATATTATTCTGTTCTATCCACTTTTTTTATATACTAGAAAGACATCACACCAAAAGCATTTCAATTTTAGGTTAAAAGCACACACAATTTAAAAGCTTGTAAATAACGATATATTATTATGGCCATAGTTAAGTTGCAATGTTCTTTCAATTATAAACCCCTATTTTGTGCAGCTCCAAAAGTGGGGTTAAGTTCAATCAATCTGCCTGCTGTTTTGGATTTCAGGTCTGATTGGTAGGCTGAATTTTTTCTACAAGTTTTGTGTTATTCTGTCCACTATTTTTTGAGCTAAAGCATTTTTTTAAAAACTGGTGGTTTTTCTTGTAAGTTTGGTGCCGGGAGAGCGTTTTTTATTATTTATCTGTAAGTAAAAAACTGCTGGAGAGTTACTACTGAAATTTGGCCAGTTACTGCATCAGTAAAGACCAATCACATGACAAATGCTCCACCAAGTCTGCCCAGAAGGACATTACCTGGGTGTGTTTGTTCGTCTGCAGAATATTGTGCGGTCAGCTGTTCTTAGGAACTCATGTGACAATAACGAGACAAAACAACAGAGTTTGGTCCTCATTCTCCATGGAACTGTTCTAGAAAAAAAAAAATCATTTTACTGAGTGAGATACATTTTGAAAGGTAATCTGGAAATCAGTGGTCTTGGATAAATGTGGCAATGCCATATTACAGTTCAGTATTTACATAGTGACAAGTGCACCTAGTTTTGCATTGGAAGTAACAGCAGTAAATATGCAACACCTATATCATGTCTATAGACAATAGTACAAAGAATGACCCGAGTGACAGTGAGTGCAATGAAAGTGTTTTGTTCTGTCTATGATTGTGTCTACATTGGCTGAGTGATTTTCATACGAAGCATGATAGCTACAGTCCAGCACAGACAAATTGTTTCCTAGTGTGATGATCTTCTGGGATGTCTTGGTAGAGCATTTGTCCTGTGATTAGATATGCCAACATTCAAGTCATTGCTGCTGTCATATATGACATCATATCTGATGTGACACATAGGAATAATAGGGGTGAGTTAAGGTTGCGTGCCTTAATGTCCAATTTCCCGACTTTTGTGATTGAACTGCAACCTTAACGTTATTTTAACAAAGTTTTTATTACTGAAATAATATTTATTTCAGAGTGATCATCAGAGGTGCAAATCATTTTGAAAACTGGTTCTGAACTGTTTTGAAAGTTTAACACCAGAGCCAACAGTACTGACATGCAGACTGTACTTGCTGGTCGGTCAAGTGTGTGCATTTCATGGATCTCATTAATTTTAAGTTTTCAAAACTAGTGCCAAATCCCTTCAGTTATTTTCCTACACAGTAAGATTATGCCCTTTCTTGACAGACAGTGTTGCTGCTCTAGAAAGAGCGCAAATAAAAGAGCGACCAGAATTATTCCAGGTTTGCAAGGCATGTCATATGCAGACAGGCTAAAGAATTGAATTTATTCAGTCTTGAACAAAGAAGACTACGCTGCGACCTAATTCAAGAATTCAAAATTCTAAAAGGTATTGACAATGTCGACCTGAAAAAAGAAACAAGGACCAGGTGTCACAAATGGAGATTAGACAAAGAGGCATTCGGAACAGAAAATAGGAGGCACTTTTTTACACAGAGAATCGTGAGGGTCTGGAATCAACTCCCCAGTAATGTTATTGAAGCTGACACCCTGAGATCCTTCAAGAAGCTGCTTGATCAGATTCTGGGATCAATAAGTTACTAACAACCAAACAAGCAAGATGGGCTGAATGGCCTCCTCTCGTTTGTAAACTTTCTTATGTTCTTATGTTCTTATGAGTGTAGTCAGGGTTTTAATTTTGCCTTCACTGACATACAGTAACTGGCCTCTAATTAGTCTCACCAGCAAGAAACCAAGCACTAATTTTCCTTAGAGACGTTGAATAAGGGATTGACAAATTTAAAGAGTTTCCACTTTTAAACATAGACGTTTAGATTCCTGCTCAGTTTCAAAAAGATGGGTAAGTGAGCGATACTGAGCCCCCTCTCAGACAGAGTTGAGTCTGTGACCTTGGAAGGTACACAGTGAATAAGCAGCCAACTGGTGCACAAGGCAGGGGTGTGCAAGTTTTTAAAAAAAAAAAAATAACTGTAGCAGGGTGATCCTGGTTTCATACCCTCATGGGGGGGGGGGGGGGGGGGGGGGGGGCAACATTCTTTCCCTGCACTACTGAAAAATAAATACATACATTAATTAATACATAAACACCTTGCCATGACATTTATAGTCTGCACTGAAAGGAACACTTCCTTAAAGTATGTTATACATTTCTTGAGCTAAGGTGGGGTCACAGGGAACAATTTGTGTATCTTGAAGAATTTAGTGAACCAGACAAGGTACAAGGCTAGATCAACCCGTGTTAATCATTAACTGATTGGCTGTGTTGCCTGTTAAATAAAACCAAAACCCTACAAGTTATATTATACTTTTTTGTGTGTGTTTTTGTGCCAGCAGATTGTTAAGGACAAGTAGATTTTTCTTGCATTTTGTCCCTTGGACAATATGTCGTTTTCAAAAATTGCTCACCTCTGGTCACTTAATGCACTCTGAAACATGAGGCTTTGCCAGTGCACCGGCAGTAGCATTGCAAAATGTGTGATGGAAAATGGTTATTTTTTCTTGCCTGATACACATTAACTCAGATAGGACTTTCCAAAACACTGTAAGTATGAACACGGTTTACAAGATATGAGCATTTAAAAAAAAAAGAAAAACAAGCTTTCCTCACAGAATTTTTTTAACTACTGTACTAAAAATTGCTTGTCTCACAGAACATTGTGTTACAGTAGTCTGCTGTCATATCATCATTATTTTGTATTTTGATTTCCACAAGTGCACCTCATGCTGCAAAATGGCATGTAAGCAAAACGGCAAAATGTGCCGCTGTTTCTATTGCTACACAAATTTGGAAATTGTTCGAGCTCTTGAAAAAAACCTGAATCAGACACAAGTTGCCGAGCAATTTGGTGTTTCCCGTTCTAGTGAGTTGCTGCACCATTCTGTTAAATAATGTGCATGTGTTGTATATTGCTGCTGCATTTTGTAACGTGTGTAGGGGTGCTGTGTTAATTTAGTTTTTCAGTTAGTTTGTTAACATTAAGTTAACCCTAACTAATGTTCATTATTTTTGCCTCTGCCATTGTGTGTGACTGAAACACACCTGCAAGCTAATTCATATTGCATAGTGATTTAAGCTTTTTGACTGTGTTGTTTTGCTTTAGTTTTATTAAAGTTAGATTGTCTATTACTTTATTATTATAGTTTATTAACATACAATTGCCAATTGTTTTGTTTTTACTTACTCAGTTTGTTTCATATGTTGATGCACAAGCGTCATAACAAGTAATACATATGTATTTATTTATTTATTAATTCATATTGTGTCTGGTGACTAACTCCATCTTAGAGAACACTTCAGCTATAAGAACACTTCAGTTACTTCCTGAGGGGTGTTCTCTTAGCCGGAGACTATTGTACTAATCTAAGGTTCTTTTTTGTAGTTCCAAGTATGTTTTCCTTTAATGCTAAGAATCCCCCAGGTCACTAACAGGTTTAAGAGTTTAATACCAAATGCTTGTATTCCAAGAAAGGCCTCCAACTTCTCTTCTCATTATTTCCATGAAAGAAATGTAAAATATGGCTATATCATGATAGAAGAATAATCCTGAGAAAACCATTAGAACTGATAGAACCATCTTGTGGGTCATGTTAAAATATAAAAAGCAGGTTTTTCAATGAGGAAAAGCTCAATTTAAAGCCATTAATGGCGACTTTTTTTTTTTTTTTTTTTTTTTACCTCAGTTCTCTTACAATTTAGTATCACTGTTCTTTACATGAAAATGGGAAATACCTGCCATAATACTGTCCAAAGAGCAAAAACACTCAATTTAAAATCGGTTCTATCACACTCACATGAAAGTACAGCTGACCAATAGGAGGCAACATAAGGCAAAGCATGAAACAGGAAGTTAACCTAAATGAAAGCTCAACCAACCAAAGTCAGAGTGAGTGTAATAGATAATAAAGCTCACCAATAGGAGCTTACAGTAAAGTAGGAGGAATCAGAATGCAAGCTCAAGCTTACTACAACATATTACAGCGCTTACCGCTTTCAGAATACAGACCTTTCTTAAAGCAGTTGCTGCAGAGAGTGGGGCTGCACACAATTCCCCAGATGGCTGTATTTGAGAAACTCTGCCATTGACTGTAAAGCATACATTCTTGACTGTAAGTTGTTTAAATTTGTTCTGGAGACCAGTCATCAATGATTAACCCTTTTAAGTTACTGGTGTTCATCACAAAGACTTTGCCTCTTGAAGCATTTATAATTTGTTCATCTTGGAAGCAGGAGCACCTGCCAACCAAGCACATACCGTCAGCCCTCCATCACAATCTGTCAGATATCCTATACTGCCCAGCTTTAATTTTTATAATAAATTTTGCAAGAGAGAATCAATGTTTGTTTTTTTGTCCAAATTCAGTCCAACAGCCAAGTTGGATGCAAAAAAAATTAAACTTGCTCTAAGAGCATACATTAAAGCCTCTAAACTACCTTTTTCTTTACTTCTAGTATTACATCCACATGAATCAAGAGTTTAACTAACTGTATTTCTAACTTGTGAAGGTCTCCAATTTGGGTTGTACTCACTTGAGACTGAAGATATACCCTAAGAACCTCAGAGCTGCTCTGTGCTGGCAGAAGACAGGGAGTTAGTCAAGACCTTAGTCTCATTTAAACTATACTTTTCAGAAACAGTGAAAAAAGGGGGACGTAACCAAATCAGATACTTTGACAAGCTGGAAATACACTTAAAAATGTAATGAGATTTCATTGGTAGTAAACTTCTCCAAACTTTCTTATTATCTCTAAAGGCGTTTATCAGCATTTGTTTATTTCCAGGCCTGTACAATAGTTTTCTCATTAAGAGTGCTGGGCAGTAGGTTTTGCTGATAAAAATACATTTAACCTGCACTGCTGGCAGCAACTTTAGCCTTTCTAGCTTGTCAGGAAGAGAATGAATTATGGCTAGTGTTGCTGCCCTTGACAGTCCTAGTGGGTTTATTCATATCATATGCGGGATTGGGAGAGAAACTACTTACTAATACAGTTGCTATGTAACCAATTTGTGTTATATATGTATGTAAGACCACCTTATTTAGCCCTAACTACGACTACAGAGACACTAACTCTACCTGAAGTAAAGAAAAATAAAATTAAAATAAATAAATAAATACAAACAGCAAAACTCTTTAAAGTAACATTCAGACTCTACAGTAGTTATTATAGGTAAGTGACTTTGGATGTGTTATTTTCTTATTTCTTAATTTAATTTTAAAATAAAAATAATTAAACCATTTGATTATGCAGGTGGTGAAACAGTTTTATTGTTTTTCTTCCTTTTCTTTGTGTAGTCACATCCAGACAGTCATCCAGTCTTCACAACACAAAACAAAAACATTCTTTATGCAGCAGATATAAAAAAACTAAAATGTATTTAAAAGAGATCTTCCAAAATAAAATACAAATGCCCACCAAGCTTGTATAACCATAAATCAAAAATACCTTCATACACAAATCACTGCATCACAACCCACAGTATTTTGTTTATTTTTTTTATTGTTTTTAACCATAACATAACATGTTTTGGCAACCAATATAAATCAAAAGGGGTTTAACAGGTACTTATTAATTAATATCAAATGATAACAACAATGGATGACAATTTTAACGTAAGATTTGAACATAGATACAAAGGGAGAATAATTCCATATGGTTCACCTTTTCACTAGAAAACAAAAACATTGACCGCTGACATGTGGGAGGTCACAATAGAATAGAGGATACAGCAAGACATTTCCCCAGGGGGTCTCAATTAAACCAGCTCCCCCTGGTGGTAAGAAAGAGAAACAGTACTCTAGGCTACATGTACATAAACTTTGCTTAGCTGTTAATGATAACAGAAGTAGGGGTAGAGGCTACGCATCCTATCATATTGCCAAAACGCTCCGGCATTTGCCATTTACAGAAATCTGTTTCGACTACATGGAAAGACTGTATGGAAAGAGAACATGGACAGTATGGATTAGTCTTCTCCTTTTACCTGGCAAGGACACGGAGGTGTTTTAAAAACAAACACATGAACAAAGAACTGAATAGCGCTTGTCATTCATCTTGTTAATCTGGTTTTGGGAGCAACCCCTTACTAAGTTTACCATTCATGCACTAAATTAATCTGTCTCGTCCACAACGATCGCTCCACTACAGCAATGATACATACCCTCTTTTTAATTACCTAATGGTCGATTCAAGTCTCGCACAAAGAGGGTTGTTTCATTATCCAAAATTAACATTTCCTTTCCATTAAAGATTATAGAAGACAACGCCTTCCTTATCAGTAAACGTGCAGTTTATAGCAAGTTCCCTTTTATGTGTATGCAAGATACTTAAATTCCTAAAAAAAAAAAAAAAAAATAGTGTTTCCTAATAAAAAAAAAAAGAACATCAAGACTGATGTCTGGTATGTTGGCTTTAATTAAAAGGAAAAAACTACAAACCTTCGTGTAATTCCTAAATGAGGAATTGCTCGAGGACATGTGATCTTAACAGCAGGATAACAAACTTCACATCTCTCATGCCCAGACAGAGTAGATCAATAAAAAGCCAACCAACTTGTTGGAACGCAAGGAACAGCTTTTTTTCTATCAGATTATTAAAGGTTCATACATAAAATGCACACATTCAACTTAAAAACTGCTAAAAAAAAAAAAAATTACATAAAGCTGCAGCTAAAAATAATTATCACACCCATTAGCTCCTGTAAAATTCAAACTAACTCAACACATCTGTGGTTTATGCAGCTGCTCTTTAAATATTCATTCTTTTCACCTCCTAGTTTGTCAGTTCCCACATTGAAATTAAACAGTGCAACTGTGCTACTGGAATCACACAAACATCCACACAGAATGACGATTAAAATAGATATTATTGTGTTAATGCATAAAACAAATAATGGGTAGCATTGGAAGGTTCAATAAGCAATTTGTCTTTATGGGTGGAAGAATAATGACATGCCATTCAGTTATTCTACACCAAAGGCTTCTCATTGACGGAGGGCTAGCTCTGAGGAGATGGAGCTTTAAATATTTAAACAGCACGTCTTGCCCAAACGTACACAATAAAACACAGTCTCAATAATTACAATTTTAAAATATGAAATGTTGTCTTTCATTTAAGTATAACTTTGAAAAATGTATCAGTCAAAAGAGCCACATCCTCAACTGAAAGTGCAGTGGAAAGCATGAAGGCAACAATTTACAAATTACTGCATCTAAGTTGTGTCTAAAATACAGTGAAATCGCTTGTCTATTCCAATGGAGGCAAAAAGCTTTGAAAACAGAGCCTTAAATAAAAACAGCATAACTAACCATAAGTATATTTCTAAAGTTAAAAAAAAATGATATTCTGTGTCTAAAATACATTGTGCATACAATAAATACAACATTACATACCATTACTCTGTTTCAATGGAGTCAAAAAACTTTGAGAGAGAGAGAGAGAGAGAGAGAGAGAGAGAGAGAGAGAGAGAGAGAGCAGAGTAGGAGTTTAACTAAAAACAGTTGGAACTGTTTAAAACAAAATGTAAAGTAATCCTCTTTTCCTCCTTTGGTAACAGCAGATCATTTTTAAGTAAACAAAAAAATGCCAGAGTGGAACTAATGTGGACATTAAAGCCCGGAATAATAAGGAAAATATATCTACTAAGCACAATGGCTTGGAGAAACTAAACACTATTTTAAACTCTATTCTATTCACACTATAGTACATCAACATATATTAAAATCTAATTGTGAATGGCAAAAGGCATTCATTGTGCATTATTAAATGCAAAAATGGTAATAGATGTTGTATTATTAAATATTGTGCTAATTAAATGAATTGGTGTGAATTGAATAATGAGTCTCGCTATTTTAACACAGTAGGTATATACTGTAGGGAGTTGAGTGGTATCAGCACTACTGTCAGATTCCACATACTATTTTTATGCTCTAAGCACACTCAAAGTCAGGGGAGATATTTAAGGAGGACTGTGACAGAGATCGAATGACGCTTGGTGTTAGATCTCCTTCCCGACCTTTGAGGGCACTAGAAAGAAGGAACAGAGTAACCTTAAGCAAATGGCAAGACAATTTATTCCGTAGGGTAGATGGAAGTTGGCCATTTGGGAAAGGGGCAGAGCTATGGCACCCAAGCTCACTGACCCGGACGGTAGACGGCGTGGTATCCGAGGATTGGGGGAGCGGAATGCGTTCGTTAACCTAGGGGTCATCGGCAAGGGTATAAATAGGGGGGCATAGCTTCAGTGATTTGTTCCTTTGCATATGGTTAATGCAAAACAACCTAGAAGGAGCCTGTATTGTCCATACCAAAACCGTGAGTGTTCTGTTTGTCTGTGTAATAACACTGTTTGTCTTGTGTTGTTTTCTCACCAAGAATACTAAGCACAATCCGAAGGTCAGCTGAAAACCTGGACATCACCACTCACCTTTCCACTACAGGAACTGTCTTTTGCACCACTAGCACTAAAATCACACACTGTCGGAACAGTGTCTGTGTTTGTGTTTTGTGTGGGTGAAAGAACCGGACTTTGGGTTACTGGTCAAACTCGTGGGATTATAAACCGGAGTAATACACGCCGCTGTACCACTTCCATCACTATTATTGTTTGCAGGTTTTGCCATAAGGCTGTGGACATTATAATCATTAATAAACACCCTTGTACCTGTAAATCATTCGTCTGTGTCATTAATCCGCTCTGCACTGCACTCACCTGCATGTATTCACCACAAGGACACAGAGATGTTTTGGACTCCTGTAAGTGGATTGTTCGTGCACTGGGCTTGCAACGTATCCAGACAACTTCTAAGTAATCAAGAAGAATCACATTGACCCATTCAAATGTGAAGTTAACGAATCAAAGCAGTATTAGTACTCCTTCAGTTTATTAAATGCTTAAAAATGGATCAAGTAGTTACAGACCATGACGGATCCCAGCTAATAGGCAATTTACGCGATCCAGTGCTTCTGAATATGACCAAACAGCAACCAGCTTTCTTCAGCGATCTTCAGAGAATGGACCAAACAGCTTGTGTTACCAAGCTGAATGATACTTGACTGTAGTCTTGCCTTGGCTTTTATATAACTTTTTGACTGCTTTGTGCATCAGAAGACTTAAATCTAAATATTTGGTCTCTTTTGATAGCTCTTATCTTTAAGTGAATCATATATTTAAAAAGTCCTGGCAACTCCTTTAAAGTTAATTGGATATGGTCTCATGTTCTTTACCTTTCCAGTACCACAGTGTTCTTCTATATATATATATATATATATATATATATATATATATATATATATATATATATATATGCTTTTAATATATAACACCAGCTCTGTTTAGTTATTCCAGCCTTGGTCTAAAATATATTTTCATCTTACCAGTAAAAACATACTTTTCAGTGTGTGATTAATAAACTTGTTTCTTTTCATGTATAAGTGTATTTAACAAACTTGGCTTCTCTCTAACCAAAAATGTGCTTTTCCAGCAGTCCTGAGACAACAGATAAGAATTTAAGGGTCCCTTTCCAGTCGGTGTTACTTTTTAATTAATAAGAAACTCTACTGTAAGCACTTTCCAAAATTCATTGGATTAGGTCATTCTTTAGCTGGATTTAATAAACTGCCCACATTGGTATGTCTACTGATAAGAAGAGTATTCTACAACTAAGATCTCATTCATTTTCTAGATAAATTATTGAGGTAATTACAGTAAGATCATTTTCTTGTACCATAAGGTACCTTTCATTAGTTAATATAAAAGATTATACATGATTAAAAGGACCTTGGCTCTAAGACAGCGTCTGACCTGTAAATCCCGCTTTAGATGCCAAAGTTCATTTTTCCCTCTCTTTTAATGTCCAAGGTTGCCTCACTCATGCAGCCAGAGATGGGGGGCTTTTTTTAGGTCTACTGATAAGGGCTTGTAGCTTCATGCATTTACCAATGGTTTTTAATCAGGTCACAGTTAGGGTGACCAAACAGCAAGAGTGAAAAATCGGGACACTTTCAGTTGGTGAGGGGAGGAAGGAAACCGTGTGAACGACAGCACAATGCTAGCGACACAAACTATGTATCTTTATTCTGTAGACAGGCTTTTTTATTCCTTTGCCTTCCTATGTGGATTGCACTTAGGCAAAAACAAAAACTTAGAGAAATATATATTTTTTTTTTAAATACTCCAAAGTGGTTAACTTTCTTGTTTACTGTTCAGATGACAGCGATGTTTAAATCAGCTTATCAGTGTGTCTGCACTGGCTTTTCTGTGACCTGCTGTACTGTACGTAGCAGGTGGAATAAAGTGCTTCATTTTTTTGTTTGTTTTAGGTTGTTAAAATCGAGTTTTCAGCATTAGACATAAAATACCAAAAATGGACGATAAAGCAAAAGAAGCAAAGTATATTTTGCCTGAGGATCGTGTCAAGACATTTCCCAAATAAACTGTGCATGCAGATGGAGGTAATTGTTTTGCACATCTTGTAACATGGCTTAAAGAAAATACAATCGATCGCTATAACTTCAGAATCATACATTAAACAAAAGAGTACTACAGAGGCTGCTGAACAGAACATAAAACAAACAACAACTTTCAGAAAACAAACTGGAAAGTCAGCACAGACACAAAAGTATTCCTGTGTTGGTTGAACCCAAGTTAAATCAGCACTACAGGTATAATCAAGCACAGTTACCTCAGTTCAAAGAACCTGCTGTTTACTTTTTAAACACAATTAGAATTTTAGACCCGAATAGGCACGTTTTCTTTGTTTTGACTCGGTACTGATAAAATAAATTCCTGGATGGGAAAAATAACATGACAACGAACATGCTGCATATATGAACTTTATTAAAGAATGCCAGATCCCTTTGGTTAGCCAAGTTTTGTGACTGTTTCTAATTGATGTCCACATCTGTATCTGGGCAAAGCTTTGCCTTACACTTCCATCCAATTCAGTGGATTCAGACGTGCCGTCTCAATGTATGGGCAAATTCACACCAGATAGAGAATGTCGGCAGCAACTGTTGGGAGATGTTGCATGCTTGCCTTTTAACAAATGACAGCACTGTTTTAGCAAGTTCCACCATTTTTAGGCTTTTATAGTGCTCTGAAATATTATGTGTGTTTAATGTTTCAACAGGTCCATGAAATGTCTGTGAAATCCTAATTATAATCCTAATCCTAATTGGGTGACTTGACCATGGGAATATGACTGAATCCATTTTTTATGCCCACTGCGTTTGGTATTTGCATTGTCTTTTTGCTTTTTAATGACAGGCTCGTCAACACTACCAGCCATGACACTTCGCCAGTAAAACCAGACGCACAGGCGCACGCACCAAGAAAAACACATGACACATACTGCAACATAGGACTAACGTGAATGGATAGCCACATAGATGCAATTCAAACAACTCACTCAAACAACATGCGCTAAACCAGTAGAGTATGCTGTTGCACAGCGAGACAGTACAGCAGCCACATATACGAAATTCCCTAATGAGAAAATACAAATTTCACATTTTACGTCTGGGTTTTCAACGTTTAATTAAAAAATTCAGACAAATGGTGTCCAAACAGTACCTTGATCGGGACGTGGGACAAAGCCCCTAATATCAGGACGATCCTAATTTTATCAGGACGTCTGGTCACCCAAGTCACAGTTTGCACTGAATTGTCTCTTTTTTAGACTTAACAGTTTTCCTTGTACAGTAAAACTTTAAATAAGTACAAACATTTATTTTAGCTCAGAAATTCTATTTCACTTTACCTAAACATATTTTCTCTCCAGAGTGTTTGTCTGTTTCTATTCGATTGAAATACATATTGAGGACCTTTGTTTATTTGAAAGGGATGGTAGTACATTCCACAGGTTTCACCAGTTAGCCTGTCCTCAATTCAGTGAATTCCCCCCACACAGACTTACACCTGACAGTGTGTTTTAACAATTTGTTCACAACATCCAGTTCAAGTCAAGCAGATCAGCTCTTCCAGCAAGAATCAAATTCCCCTTCTTTTCTATCTCAGAGTAGCTCTCAGATAAGGGAGGCCCATGTCTTAAGTCTGGCCAGTTTCCAAGAAATAATTTGTAAAAGGTACACAGATATGCTGTTTCATGTGTCTTTTCGAAAAGATTTAGACTTGCTCGCTCTTCCTTTTTCTGCTATAATATATATATTATATATATATATATATATATATATATATATATATATTCTGATGGCTTTATAGTCTTTAAAACACTACAATACAATAGTTTGCACTGTACGAATGTTCAATTTCTCTTTAAAACACAGTACATAGCAATTACAATAGTTGCAGTTTTAACAAATGTTCAATTTGTATTGACAGTCTTGGGTCAGGTTCTGCTCTCAGTGGGTCTGTCAAAGCCACTACAGGATCCTTTATCCACTTCTGTGCATAACATGTGTGTGTGTGACAGTCTTTAAAAGCCTGATACCTGCAAAACAACTTTGTTAGCCGGGCTCCCATCTTTACATTATCATTCCCATCATCAGTGGGGAAACCCAACAAAGAAATTAAGCTGGTTGTATCAAAGAGCCATGCATCTCTGCCACATATACCTTTCACTCAACTAAAGGGTTTTAGGGTCACACAAGACACTACCAAGGGAGTATGTTCAAAAGCTGGCTATTTGTTAATGTAAACGTAATTTAAGTTTAAATTTGTATGTGAAAATGCTGTTTATAATTGTGTGTGCATTCAATAGTGGGAATAGCTTTATTTTTTTTATTTCACATGAGCTCTGCTGATAATATAATAAAAAGACCTCTTTAAACGTCAAACAACATTTTTTTTTTAGTAGCTTGATTTTACTAAACTACCAAAAACTTAGACCATTCCACCGTAAAAATAAATAAATAAATCACAGCATAATTTTCATTATAAAAAGGCTTGACATTTTCTGCATTCAGATTGGCTGCTGGCATTCCAACGGTTAAAGCAGTACAACCAATGGTTCGGACCCCACTTCATTGATGCATTAAGATCAAAGCACATCTGGGTCAAGCTTTTTAAAATGTATTTCACAGCCATTACAGCTATTGGTTAAGAGCTACGGGCCACTGAGATAGATATTAAGGTTTTTTTTTTCATAATTATTCATCAGTCTAACACGTCACAAAGTAAATGGAATTTTACACATTGAAAATGTCAATCAATCGATCAATAACTGAGCCAGAGTTTCTGGAGCAATGGTGGTGAGAGCAAATTTAAAAGGTGCAGTGTTGGATTATTGTTGGAGAAAAGCAATTAAAAAATGTACACACCAATGTGTACTGTCTAAAACATACAAGTAGGCAGTTTTGCTTTTACATTTTTGTAGTTTTCCTTTTTAGAAAAACAATACATTCAAGCTGCAGTATATTATTAAATAAATATATAAGGAAAAACATTTGCATATCTCCAAAGTGAAACAAACAATTCATTCAGCAGCAATAAGCCAATTTGTAGTCCTGTACAGCCAAAAGTATAGTGACTATTTTGCATTTGTGGAAGGATGCATTCAATAAAGAATAATTTAAATTTAAAATCTAGCATTTTGTTAGTTTTTTTTTTTTTTTTTTTTTCTAAAATACTAATTTAGCCATTGTTATAAGTGCAATAACACAATGGAAGGCTTGGGTGGTACCGATACAACCCACTTTCTCCTGTGGTTGAAGGAGCTTGCCTGCACTGTTTCCAGAATATAAAGGCCCTTTCACACCGAACTGGGTTCTGGCTACCCGGGTCACAATCCCACGTAGTGTGAAACCACAAACCTCAGGATGCTGGTCGACACACTTTGACCCAGATTGAGTGAGACAAAATCAGTTTGTAAGCCAACGAATTAACAAACAGTCACGCCTCCATGAAGATTTAACTTCCGCAAGGAACATTTCTGTTGATTGAGATGCATCATGAGCCAGACTGCAAGATTGAAGAAACATTTGCTATAATCAACATTTGGACTGATGATTCAGTCCAGAGAAGCTTGGATGGAAGCGTTCGTAACAAAATGCTTCTGTGCCATTGATTGGTACAGCATGCTAGTATAAAAGTGGCTTAACAAACCATTACTGTTTATTGTAGTCAAAATATTCAAACCTGTGATGTCTTACCGGTGGAGATAGTGACATTGTGCCTCTATCTCCACAAGCAATACTGCTGATAAGTATCTATTCATTTTCTAAATTACAGTTTCTCTTTACTGTATGGCTTCCCATTTTATTTGTGCTTGTCTGTTGTGATCACCCCATATTGCTAAGGGAATTCTAGAAACTCTGTATCCCCTTCTGCATAAAAAGACAGGCTATAAAGTTATAAATAACAAATATAAAAAGTTAAAAATCTACATTTAAAATGTTCTGGAAATCAAGTCTCAATTGTGGTATAAAATGGTTATTATTCATTATGTACAGAGAACTGCCCCACTCATGACCAGGACGTTTTTAGCCCTCCTGCTCATTCGCTGGATAATTCTCGGTTCACAACGAAGATTCCATACATAATGTCTGTATATCCTGTGACAGCTTTCCAATTCTGGATGCTAGTTCTGAATACAAATCTCTAAAATACCATTTAAGTCTGCTTTAGATATTTTAGATTCAGCTTTTAACATGGAAGTAGCCTACAGTACATCAGGTTACTAGTAAACAATTCTTCATAACTGTTCTAGTTGGATTTCCTCATGTAACATTATTTAAATATCCTCACTACACTACAGTGGCTCTCAAAAGTAATCACTCCTCTTGGACTTTTCTACATTTTATTGTGTTACAACATGGAATCAAAATGGATTTAATTGGGAGTTTTTGCCACTGATCAACACAAAAAAAGTCCATAATGTCAAAGTGAAAAATAAAATCTACAAATTGTTCTAAATTAATTACAAATATAAAACAGAAAATAATTGATTGCATAAGTATTCACCCGCTTTGCTATGACACACCTAAATAAGCTCTGGTGCAACCAGTTGTCTAGAAGTCACATAATTAGTTGAATGAAGTCCACTTGTGTGCAATTAAGGTGTTACACATGATTTCAGGTTAAATACAGTCTCTGCGAGGTCCCACAGTTGGTTAGTACATTTCCTAACAAAAACTACATCATGAAGACGAAGGAACATTCAAAGTAAATCCGGAATAATGTTCTTCAAAAGCACCAATCAGGGGTAGGATATAAGAACATTTCCAAGGCATTGAATATCCCCTAGAGCACAGTAAAGTCCATTATTAAGAAATGGAGAGAATATGGCACAACTGTGAATCTGTCTAGAACAGGCCGTCCTCAAAAACTAAGTATCCGGACAAGAAGGACACTAGTCAGGGAGGCCACCAAGAGGCCTATGGCAACTTGTGACAGGGTCTTATTCGGGTCACATGTGCGGGTCGCCGCTGTTCAAGCATACAGAGAGACAGACGTGGTGTTGTTGAAAACTCCGGCACAGGCACGCAGGATTTATTAACAAAAACAGAAAACGAAAGTAAAATGAAGGTGGTCATGTGACGTTACCAGCGATGGTAAAGCACAGAGGACAAGTACAGCAAGCTGTACAAAAAGTGTAAAATAAAACAGAGTACAACAAACTATAAATCAAAAGGTGCCGTGAAAACGGCAGGCCTTGCATCAGCTAAACAATTAATTAACTATTAACAATTAACACAAAAACATACAATAAACTACATATTTCCATGTGCAAGGCTTAATCTTTGTCACACAACTCTAAAGAAATTACAGTCTTCCACGGTTGAGCTGGGAGACACTGTGCATACAGCAACAATAGCCCGGGTGCTTCACAAAACTGGCCTTTATGGGAGAGTGGCAAAAAGAAAGCCATTGTTGAAAAAACCTCACATCAAATCTCGGCTAGAGTTTGCCAGAAGGCATGTGGGAGACTCTGAGACCAAGTGGAAGAAGATTCTATGCTTTCGAGCTTTTTAGCCTCAACGCTAAGCGCTATGTTTGACGCACATCATCCTGAGAACACCATCCCTACCGTGAAGCATGGTGGTGGCACCATCATGCTACGGGGATGCTTCTTTGCGTCAGGGCCTGGAAAGTTCATGAATATAGAGGGCAAAATGGATGGAGCAAAGTACAGAGAAATCCTGGAGGAAAACCTGCTGAAGTCTGCAAGAGACCTGGGACTTGGGAGAAGATTCATCTTCCAGCAGGACAATGATCCCAAACATACAGCCAAAGCCACACTGGAGTGGCTTAAAAACAAAAAGGTCAATGTCCTGGAGTAGTCCAGTCAAAGCCTGGACCACAATCCAATTGAGAATATGTGGAAAGAGTTGAAAATTGCTGTTCACCAAAGGTCCCCATCCAACTTGACGGAGCTTGAGCAGTTTTGCAAAGAAGAATGGGCAAAAATTGCAGTTTCCAGATATGCAAAGCTGGTAGAGACTTATTCAAATAGACTCATGGCTGTAATTGCTTCCAAAGGTGTCTCTACCAAATATTGACTCAAGGGGGTGAATACTTATGCAATCAGTTATTTTCTGTTTTGTATTTGTAATTAATTCAGAATAATTTATTTTTTCACTTTGATATTATGGACTTTTTTGTGTTGATCATTGGCAAAAACTCCTAATTAAATCTATTTTGATTCCATGTTGTAACACAATAAAATGTGGAAATGTGGAAGGGGAGTGAATACTTTTGAGAGCCACTGTGTATTAGCCATTATATAGACTAATACTACTAATAATAATAATGACGTAATATGTTAATTTTCTAAATGACCATTGCTTAGATGCAGTGTATACCTATAAATAGACTTTATAGCATCCTTCCATTTAATGCAGTTGTGCGGATGACACATGCATACAGTCACTGCATCTTTAACATTCTTTCTACCAGCCAAAGTGTAACTCATGCCCCACGCTTCAATAACTACCCTATTAACATTTTCTCCTGCATATTCCAATTTAGCTTTAGATAACTTAATTGTTTAATCCATTTTCGTTAACACAGTTTTTCTGCTTAAGGCTTTCTGTATCAGAAAACCCTTAGGCCAGAATTGCAACCCTGCAAGATGTTCTGGGATTTGAAATCATTATACTGATTCTGCCCGTTTCTAGCTTTGGGAGCAGTGCAGCAAAAGCAGCAGATCTAAAATATACAAGATCAATGATGCCCACCTGTCCCTCTGCTGTATCAAGGACATGACTGACAAGTGCCAGACAGACAAACTGCACTGCAGGACAATGCCACCCTCTTTCATTGTGGAATGTTCCAGAAAGATCATTCAGCAGCATTAGGGTGGGTTTACACTAGGCAATTATTGCCAGCAATATTTGCTGGCAATAATTGCTAGTGAATTGCCTAGTGTAATACACTGAGCAAAATTGCTTGGAATCTTACCGAGAGAGTTTGAGAGCAATATTGCCTGTAACTTTTCTGGGAAATAAAACCGCTGCGGTATGGAAGTAAATTTACAGTACTACTGTTTATTTTTATATTTATGTGGTCATTTTAAACATATCAAAAGATTAAGTAATATTTAGGAGAAATATTGTTCTGAGTTATAGCCGGCACTGCATACTGTACTGTAAAACAGCAGTACAAGACGCAGACAGCATTTTAATCTTGAGATTGAGGAGCTACAAAGGATTTCATACTTTCCCTATACGTTATCATTTTGAAATGGAACTTCACAATAGGTAACATGAACTTAATAACCTAAATACCCAATATAGACATACTGAATATGTCTTTACATACGTGTACAGTATTTTCTTTAGTTAAACATTGGTATGTGTGATGCACTACTGTAGCCATTATTTAAAAGTCCTCCTCTCTGTTTTCAGTTGAATCACATCAATGAATTGCTTGTAACCCGGGATTCACTCCTTCTGTATCCCTATGTTCTTAATCCCAATAATACTGACAGCAGTATTATTCATGCTGAGTTGCCACACAGAAACTTGATTACTGTATTCTTTTTTGTGGTATTTAAAACCATTTCCTACCAAGAAGCAACAACTAATTCTCTTGTGGTGATCTACAAAGACAAGACGCTTAGAATGTACCTGAAATTTTTGAATAAAGAGGATTGATTGTACTTGTTTCCTTGCAGAAAAAAATCAAGGCACTTTCTATAGCATAAACCAAGCCTTGATGCCACATGTGTAGCACAATCTGCCTCCTGAGGCACTTCAAAATTTGAATACTGTACTATTCATTGCTTAAACTTCCAGTTACCTCACTTTTTCTCCTTCAGGACTAACTCTTTTTAGTTACCTACTCAATATTTTTGTAAAATAAATTTTCAGCTAATGTTTTTCCTCCTTTATTGGCTTACCCATGGAAAGAATTACAGCATAATTTGCATAATACAACATCTGTGTACTGCCGCAGGCATCGGCATATCATTTACATGCAAGATGGGTCTGGAGAATCACACCTTAAAGGAAATCAAGACCACTGTCACCATGTTAAAATGAAAACTACTGTTGAGCAATTACTATATATCATATGAGATTTTGTCAGCCATGTTAAATGTGCATTATTGTTCTGTAGTACTTTAATACCAAACAGGCCACCATATCTAATTTTTTCGAATCATAGTGTGGAAGGGTGGTGGGTAATTCACTGACACACAGGAGACAGACAGTTGTACTTGAAACACCACACAGGTGCCCAGTTTTATTAACGCAATTCCTCTGGCTCAATGATTTATCTTTGCCCGCAGTGGGCACTGTTGTTGGTGGCCTGACTATCAGCAATGATAGCCAGGACCACAGGAATACAAAGGCTGGTAAGCAAATTCAATGTGGGCGCACTCGCAGGTGCTCAAAATAATAATGAAAACAGAAGGCGAAAGAAAAAGGGGAAAATAAAACACAGTAACAAAAACTACAAATGAAAGGTGGTGCACTTGGCAGCGTTACCCTGGTGGTCGTTACCCACATGACCTGGGTCCCCGACCTACTCTGTCCAATCCTCAGCTGTCTATACAATACACATGGGGTCTGCCCACAGTTTCCCCGCTATTACTACACTTCTCTATCTTTTTGGTGTCGGCTCCGGTTTTTCTTTGTCCCGGCCATTTCTCAGCTTTTGTCCCAAGCTTTCGTACTTCCCGGTACATCTTAAAAGGGCAGACCTGAGGAAACTGTAGACCGTTACTTTATAGGGCTAGCTATCCCCCTAAGACCCATCTCTCAGCCACTCAGAGAGGGAAAGCCAAACACCCCCTTTCCCACCTCCCCGTGTCACTGCCATGACCCACAAGCGAGTATTGGATGACTGCTGCCCTCTACTTGCAGCACTATGAACACGCCACCAGTCAGCACAGACCCCCCCCCCCCCCTAGAACAAACATATAAAAAATACAGTTACCAGACTAACATTCACCCTAAGTAATGCTGTGTAATTGGTTTCAGGCTGACAAAACTGTAATAAATAAAGGGATATTTATTATTCGTAAGAAAATAGTATTAATCAGGCAAATTATTGTTCAAATGCAGCATCGATGCGCGGTTAGTTACAAAACTGCCTCTGTAATGTCTCTGTCTCTCTTTGGCAGCTTGGCATCACCTCAAGTTCCTCCTCCGTGTATATATACAGTGCCTATAGAAAGTCTAAACCCCCTTTGTCACCTTTTGTTCCCTTATAGCCTGGAATTAAAATGCATTAAAATAGTTTTTTTTCATTTTCATCTACACCTCCTACCCCACAACTTCCAAGTAAAAAAAAATATTCTAGAAATTTGTAGCAATACAAAAAATATTCTAGAAATTTGTAGCAATCCCATAATAGCAATTCTAAATTAGCTTGGGTGTAACCAGTCGCCTTCAAAATCACACACTAAGTTAAGTGGCCTCCAGCTTTGTTAAATTGTTGTGATTCACATGATTTCAGGATACATTCAGCTTCTGTAGGTTCCCTCTGCTGGGTAGTGCATTTCAAAGCAAAGACTCAACCATGAGCACCAAGGTGCTTTCAAAAGAACTCCAGGACAAGACCCTACCTAGATCAGGCTGTCCCTCCAAACTGGATGACCAAGCAAGAAGGAGACTGATCAGAGAGGCTACCAAAAGCCCAATGGCAACTTTGCAAGAGCTACAGGCTTTTATGGCCGAGACTGGTCAAAGTGTGCATGTGACAACAATATACCAAGCACTCCACAAATCTGGCCTGTATGGTAGGGTGGCAAGAAGAAAGCCATTACTCAACAGAGCCCACCTTGAATCCCGTTTGAAGTATGCAAAAAAAACACAGGAGATTCTGTAGCCATGTGGCAAAAAGTTTTGTGGTCTGACGAAATTAAAATTGAACTTTTTGGCCTAAATGCAAAATATTATGTTTGGCACAAACCCAACACAGCACATCACCCAAAGAGCATCATCCCTACTGTGAAGCATGGTGGTGGCAGCATCATGTTATGGGGATGTTTCTTATCAGCAGGGACTGGAGCACTTGTCAGGATAGAAGGGAAAATGAATGGAGCAAAGCACAGAGAAGTCCTTGAGGAAAACCTGCTGCCCTCTGCAAGAAAGCTGAAACTGGGACAGAATTTCAGCTTTCAGCATGGCAATGACCCAAAGTACACTGCCAAAGCTACACTGGAGTGGCTAAGGAACAAACAGGTAAATGTCTTTGAGTGGCCCAGTCAGAACCCCAACCTAAATCCAATTGAAAATTTGTGGCATGACTTGAAGATTGCTGTCCATCAATGCTCCCCAAGGAACTTGACAGAGCTTGAACAGTTTTGGAAAGAAGAATGGGTATTGCAAATCTAGGTGTGCCAAGTTGGTAGAGACTTATCCCAACAGACTCACAGCTGTCATTGCTGCCAAAGGTGCTTCCACCAAGTATAAACTCAGGGGGTGGAGACTTATCCAATTATGTTCTTTCAGTTTTGCATTTTTAATATATCATTTTTTTTTTCTCAATAAAAACTTTTTTCACCTTAGTGTGGAGTATGGTGTGTAGATAAGTGGAAAATAACCCTCATTTAATGTATGAAACTGAGGTACTGACACAACAAAATGTGAAAAAAAGACTTTCTATAGGCACCTATATATATATATATATATATATATATATATATATATATATATATATATACTATATATATATAATATACTGAATAACTGAACTGAAACATACTGCTCCAGAAATCTTTTGAAAATAAGGTGCAAATATGTGAAGTTTCACCACAATTAAATAAGTGGTTTAGATGTAGGTTTAAATACCTTGTTGCTGGTAAATCATTACTTAATGACAGATTGAAAGCATGTATTATAGAATTCCTATAAAATTGTTCTTTTTTCAGTCCTTGGAATGGGAATAATGATGCATTTTATTAGACTTCTTAATTCCACAATGACTTAAATTGAAATCTATTCCAGAATTGAGGGTTTCTACATTATTTAATGTATTTATATATAAAAATATAAAACACATACACAACATATCCCTATGAATAGAAGACACTTTCACCCATTCCATTTATCTCAGAAAAATATTTAATTAAATTATTTCAGGCATCAATATTATTAATAGACAAGTATATTATGGACTATTTTCTAACAATATGTTTCAAATATGATTTATTTTCCCAGTGGATGGTACAATTTTCAAACTGGCATTTGATTTCAACCTTACTCTCTGGAAACTATTTTGTGTCTCACAACATTCATGTTTGCTTGTTGTTTGGGGATGGGGGGGGGGGGGTGAAGAGATGAGGATTGACACATTTCATTTGCTTCCAGCTTGTGATATCCAGCGTGCTCTCAAAGGCCAAATGTGCAGGCAGCATATGTTTTCATTTGCAAGATGGATTGTATCGATGCATCATACACCAGTAGAATGAGTTCCTTAATGCACAGTAAATGAGAGTCTTGACTGGCAATGTTTGCATCCATCTTCAGGAGCCAAGCATTTACTAATAATTTAAATTACTGTTTCTGAAAACCGGATGGTTGAAATATAAAACGGAAATGACACACACACACACACACACCCCTCCCCCCCAACAGCTGTCATCGAGTCAGCCTGGCATAGATGCAAAGAAGACAAGAGCTGCCTACAATGATTACTATGTGGGAGATATTTTAACAGAAAAAAAGTAATTCTATCACTCAAAACTGTCAGTCCAAAGCTGAAATAGCTTTTTAATCTGTTTAACTCTAAATATCTACACATTCTTTCGACTCAAAATGTCTTCTCATTTTCAAGGGTCTGTTGGTGAATTGTTAAATACTGTAAAACAACAATGTAAGATTGTGACTCCAGGGGGCTCCCGCGTGGCGTATCCGGTAAAGGTGTCGCCGGTTTGAGTCCAGGCTATTCTACTGCCGACCGTGGATGGGAGTTCCCAGGGGGTGGCGTACAGTTGGCCAATTGCCATGGCTTGGCTCACCACGCACCATCAACCCCTATAGTGTGGCTGGGTGCCTGCGGGCTTGCCTGTAAGCTGCAGAGCTGCGTTGTCCTTCAACGCTGTAGCTCTGAGGTGGCTGCATGGTGGGCCTGCAGTTTGAAATTAAGAAGCGGTCGGCTGATGGGACATGCTTCGGAGGACAGTGTGTGCTCATCTTCGGCACTCCCTAGTCAGCACGGGGGTGGTAGTGGTGAGCTGAGCCTAAAACAAAAAATAATTGGCCATTCCAAATTGGGAGGAAAATGACATAAAAAAAATAAATAATTGGCGACTACTAAATTGTTAGAAAAAAAATGTATAAAAAGATTGTGACCCCTTTTCACCCTCAACTGCATATTCAAATGCTACTTTAAAAATAGGCTATACTGGCTCATGAAAACGTTCATACTTTGTCAGATGAATGGACTTAAAATCCAGATCAAAATACTAATGGCATTATAGTTGCATACAAGCTTCCTTACAATGCATAACCAATGCAAACCACATCTACATTTCAGTTTTAGGCTAAGACCAAACTACAGGTAATCAGCTGATTTTTTACAAAAAAAGTTATTTATCTGAATTGACAATAACTACAGCGAATACAGACAGTCAGGAGTCCCCATCTTGAATATACAGGTATGTTAAGAGAACAACAGTTCTGTCAAAGGAAATGTAGCCACATGTCCCTGGAGATGTGAAGAACTACAGATTTGTAATGGCGATGGAAAAATTTACTAGACATTAGGTAGGTCATGAATGTACAGTGTCCTACATTGCTAAATGCCTTAAATCTCATAGCAAGATAGCACTTTGGTAGCACTTTAAAATTGCAGGGTATGAATAGTCAATTAATTACATTGTAGGGATGTGAAGTGATGAATTCTGAGTGGGGGGCAAAATCCACGGGTGAGGGGGTTGGGGGGTATCAAAGGTTTTCAGGAATGCATTTTTATTTTTTAGTTTTAGTTTTTTAACCGTGGCATATCAGACCCACAGAGAAGGAAGTGTTTAAATCAACAGCAAGCCGTCATTTGTGTCACTTGTGTTTCTACTTGAAGATGGTCATTCTGTGTGAATTAAGATTTCATCTTGCCATCAGAAATGGAACAAAGCATCGAAAACTTGCATATAGTAATTGGTACTGTCTGCTTGTAGACTCCTCTGATTTGTAAATAATGCCCGCTTCTTTAAGTTCCACTTTCAATGTCTCTTCTTCAGGGGTACGTAGACATTTAAGAAACACATGTTGCTGCCAGAAACATTTGCGTCTAATGTTTCGCAACCAACATGCAGTTCTGGGAGCTGGAAGTACAGTACTTATAAACAAACTAACTGTAACAATAATTATAAGATTGTCCAAGGATTGTGGCAAATTGAGAAACCGTGTGAAACACAAAACAACCTGAACATTTACAGTTTACATAAAACTATATACGCAAACCAACAAACAAACATCTGGACACTTAGTAAACACGCAGGGGGTCTGACTTCATATTATACCATTTATGGTTAAGGATTACGTGTATATGTGCTGTAATGTAATGCTAAGGGACTTAAGTACCCTACGGCTTGTGTTTTATTTTTTTATTTTTTTCAGTGCTTATTTGTATCTGTTTTCGAGTTTTATGTAAATCGTTTTTGAAATTGTGTATACATTTATTTGTACCTTCTTTCCTGTCTTCCACAACAAAATCCTTATTGACACAGGTACATTCTTCTGGGGTTTTTGTGTGTCTAGGCATTTCTTTACATTTCGCCACAATTTGCAATTCTATTTTAAATACTCACTGTTTAACTGTAATATAGCTTTACATCTCACAAACAATCCTTCTAGTGTAATTGAAGTCTTGTTTTAAATCTCGCAAGCTGAGTCTCCAAAAGAAATGTAGGAATTTGCTGCCACTCAGTAGTTGGGGTGGGTTTAAAGAATTCAGAACCAATCAATAATAGATATAAGTCAAGAAGGAGGGACATTGCCCAGCTGCACTGGGAAAGGTGATTTTGTTTTATTTTTTTTTTGTACTGTACCAGTTTTTATTTATTTATTTATGTTTTTATTTATTTTTAAATAGGAAAGTGTTGAAGTCCATGTGAATTGAGTAACCATTTCCAGTGTTTATATTTTTGTATCTGGTGTCTTATCGGTTAAAATCAGAAGCTCTGTTCTTAAGGTTATGTCAGAATTTTTTGTGATCATGTGACCCCCTTTATCGAGAAACATCATTAAAGCCACTTTTTCTGAAATCAAACCATTAATAAAAACAATATCAAATATATAAATACACAATATGTTTTCTAACATTTAGCAGAGCTTTCAATTTTTAATAAGGCATGAAATATAATTGAATTAAACATGATAATGAAAAGCTTTTATTAGTCACTCCAAGGCCGCTAAATTGAAATCATGGAGGTGGATATTGTCTTTAGCCTATGTGTCAGTTGGATATTAAGCTGTCTCCTTTATTGGTGTGCTTCATTGTTCTTGTAATTCATGAGGTGCAAAGATGTTAGGCGACTATAGTTATGTTTTCTTTCTTTCGATTTGTGGGCTTTCTGCTTTAGTTTTATCAGTTGCATTTTCTCATTGTGTGACTGTTGCTCTCTTGCTTCCTGACTGTAGTAATGTATTTTTTAGAATGTGTTGTTTATCAGATAATTCCAGCATTTGTTTCTCTATCATAGGAAGAGCTCGCTGACGTATAGCACGCTCCATGCATCTTGAATCAACCTCCACCCACCTCACCTCTGGACTACATCTGCCCTACCCCTCTTCCTTGTCTACCCCATCCTCCTCAGCTTCCAAGCCTAATGCTCCCTCTTCTATATCTGGAAATTGGATTGCCTGCTCCACATGTAATAAATGTGTACTCTGGTCACTGTTTGATTGTGACTGTACTGTGTTGTTTTGTGTATTATTGACCTGTATAATTGTTTGATTTTAAATAAAGGCTTCATTGGTATTACGTCTGTGAAATCTTTCTGAAAAGCATAGTTCTTGGTTCTGAAGATGTGTGAGCTTGTTTCTCTTCTGATACAGATGATAACACTGTCTTAGTGGTTGAGCTTCAGATGGAGGGAAGGTTTCCACCAGGGACCAGGGACATGAGGGAACTGCGCTCCACAGCCTCGCCTCCTCCCAGCTCCTGAATTGTCTAGAGTAAAGTGTAGAAAAATCTATAGAGAACTCAACCCAAATATTTTACAAAAAATATGCCACTGTGTACTATTTACTGATGATTAGTGCACCTTATAAACAGTTGTAATTACCATCACATGTCATTTTAATCTGTTTAGAGGGTGCATTAAGCATCAATAAACAGACCTGTCACCTCTCCAGTATTCAACGGAGTCTCCTGTATTTTGGACCCTTCTCCCGAATTCTACTGTTAAACCTCCTTATGTCAGAAAACCTTTAATGTCTACAAAATCAATCAATCAATAAATCAATCTTTATGTTATATAGCGCCTTTCATAGTGGACCACCATCACAAAGCGCTTTACAAAATGCAGTAACAAGAAGAAAATCCATAATACTTTAAATACAGAGAAATGCATAATACATGCTATACAGAAGAAGAAAAAAGTGCATAACACACAAAATAGTACATTTAATATAGTGGAGAGTGCATTATACATTATAGTAGCATAATATATGAAATAGTACATTTAATACAGTGGAAAGTGCATAAAATATGATAGTAACATAATATGTGAAATAGTAGCAGCAACACCGCAGCTAATAGCAGATATCAGCCTTTAACTGCATGGAAAGCAAAAGAGAACAGGTGGTTCTTGAGATATGATTTGATTACTGCAATCCCTGTATGTACCTAGCAGGGTTTAGGACCCAGGGGAGTCATGTGGCAGGCATGCATTCAGTGCACAAGGCACCCCTCTTCGCACCCCGCTCTCGATTTTGTATTTTCAAAGCTGACAGGATGACACAAAAGCTCCCGTATTTTGAAAACTTAATGTTGACAGGTATGCAATAAATAGTACTGCAAGGTCATTTGTATAATATTTGGGTTGTGCTCGTAATTATTATTTGGATAACCTGCTTTTAAGCACACTCAGTCTTCCACTATTGGACTGTTTTGTATGGAATAAATGTACAACTATAATACATGTAGATATGAGATGACAATGAAAAATATTTGGAATGATTACAGTGGAATTGTCACAGGATATTTCCTCTTCATGCTGTGTGTTTCTCTCTGCACCTGTGAAGAATGGCTCATTACTGTAACACTACTATTTGCATTTAAAAATCACCCATATGCTGACTAAACTGCAGTGAATCTTATTTGACGTTCCAGATTCATATTACACCTTTATATATTTATCTGAATGGATTCACAGCTTTGATAAATTCTTGCTCTGATTAATTGTCTTTTTTAATTAAATTATGCAGACCAAATATGTTTTGTATATACCAAGCAAAACTATTAGGCTAATTAAAATGTATTATCTTCATGTTTTACAGATATATGTTTTTTTTTTTTATTGTTTTTTTTTTCTGAAAAAAATGCAAATGCTTAAATCACATCAACCATTTTAACTATAACGAGCTGGAATCAATTAGTTTGTGAGTGCACCCCTCACTTAAGGTTTGGAGATAGTCTTGATCGTCTGCTGCATACTAAATCTGAGGATCAGCTCATCCCCAACTTGTTTCTTCGTTGCAACTGGAACTAATAATGTGCAGCTGGGGATGATCCTCAGGAAAGTACCTTACTAGCCAGTGTGCAACTTAATAAGCTTGAATTTGAAAAAGTAGATGTGCTCTTTGAGTTTCCTTTCAATTCGAAGATGGCCAACAACATACATACGGGATATGCCTGCCTATTGGTAGGTATTTACTGAGCTCTTTATATCTGAGCTGCCGATAGGCCCTTTCCTGGGGTGCCATCCTCGGTCCCATCCTACCGATGGATCAAAATAGACAGCCCATGGAAGTAATTTCCTTTTTGCCTCTCAGGTAAGATAAGGTAGGACATCTTTATTTAACTGAGAAAGAGCTTGAAAGAGCTTTTCTGAGTCGACTGCAGTTCCCAAGCATTCCTGCTGAAAACTGGCTTGCCGCTTTCCTGGAATCAGCAGCTCCAGTCTAGCTTTTTTGGGCATTCTGTGCCTTTTTTCACAGTTTGCCCCGTTTGAGTTGCAGCCTGTCTTTACTGTTTACTATCTGTCATATGTGAGTGACTGCCTGTGCAGTATTGTTTAAAAGTGTGTGTGTGTGTATTGCCTTTTCAGCTTCTCTTGGGGAGAACACACTTCCTCCGCAGGGGCTGGTCTCTTCTGTATCCCCACCGTTGAGTGATTCTGCCGACTGCTATGTGCACAGTTATATAATAAAATATAAATTAAGTGCAAAATATATTAAATTATTATCACACAACCCTGCTTTGACTGTGTTGTGCTGTGAAAATTAGCTGCAGTGCAGTATATAAAAAATAAATATATAAAATAAATAATTAAATAATAAACAACCAGTCAGCCATGTAATTCCTCCACCAGGGCTGTGTTCCATCCTAGCCCTGTGTGTCTTTTCCCCTGCGTGCATACGGTGATGCACATTACTCGGTGCACATAATGCATGCAGTACGCGGTACACACGGTACCCAATGCGCGCAGTACCCGGTGCGCACGGTACAGTACACCCAGAGCATGCGGTGCCTGGTGCAAGCTCACAGTGCTCAGTGCTCAGTGCTTGGGCACTGTACGATTGTAGTCGGCTTTTCTAACCTTACAGTGCTCACTGTTTTGTGTTTTCGTCCGCTATTGCAGTTGAAAAAAAGACGCACGATCCTCCACCGGACCCCAACTCTGCCATGCCCTGCTGTGGAGTTTCGGCCCGCTAGATTGTTTCGGCCCACTGGATTGTCTTGGCCAACCTTCTCGGTGTGCTTAAAAATTCAGTTAACCCACGTTGCCATGGTGTCTGTTCTATTTACCCTCACAGCTTTGCTGTTGTGTGTGTATGTGTGGTTTTTTTTTTTTTTCTTTCCTTCTCGATAAAAGAGGCGTGATTCCTCCACCAGGACACAGCTCTGCTGAGTCCTGCTGTTGAGTTGAAACAGCTGGCTTGTTTCAGCTATGGGAGAAACTGTGTCTCTGTGTTTTTATAATAATGCCTACACTCAAGAAGTAAAGGCTCTCGTTAGAACCTTGCTTTTCCACTGTGGGGAGACCTTTTTAGGTGATTCTAAGAACTTTTTTATTTTTTATTTTTTTTACATGGATTCTATATTCTTTATTTAAAGACTTTCTTTTTTGTCATGTAAGCTATGAAACATGTATTGAAAATTGGAGTTTACAAAACAATATGGTATTATAAACCGTAATTTACAAACTGACTTGATCAGAAGGGTTAAAAAATTAGCTCTTTGCAAAATGTTATTAAATGTTTCTTTGTCCTTGAAAACAATGTCTCCTTCTTGCTGCAGACAAGTCTCCCACATCACCTTGCCTTCTATATAGCCCACTGTCTGATTGAGGCAAATTATTGTCTGTTTTTCAGAGTTCTTAAAATAATTACGCAAATAAGAGGCCCACAATTACCGGCAAAATATTTAATAGACCTCTGTTGCAAAATCCCCTGCCAATTTTAGTGGTTTCGTTCAGAAAAGCCCCAGAATTACATATGCATATACAAAATTACATATGCATCAAGCGCGAAAGCACACAGAGTCATTGCCCCCGCAAATCACGGATAATTTGTGTGTTTATGCCGTTGCGTGTGTTTTAGAAATTCCGTCCAAGAATTCAAAACCCTCAGCACCCATTTTACGGTTGTAAAACATGCAAAATCCTTTTATAAATCCAGGCCTCAGAGTCCCCTCTGCTTCTGCATCTTTGGTGCCCTAGTGCTTCAGTACACAGATCTACACCCTCAGGTGTTTAAACAACACCCATGGGGCCATACAGATATCAAGCATGGCTAAATTCGGTTAAAAACGTCCTGTTCAACGCCCCCTGCTAGCACGGCTAAGCCATACACAGTGTTGGGAGCCCCTGGCCTGGCAGCAGACTCAAGACCTTACTATGGCCCCATCTCAGCCGATAATGCGGACCCCGGAAATGACCTGGCCTGCATGGTGATCACCTCATGTTATAGAACCGGATGTCAGCATTGCTGAGGAGGTCCTTGACGCAATTCCGATTGCAGCCTTATGGGAAGGTGGCTCTACCAGCTCTACCTCCTCTGACCATTCCTTGGACCAGCAGTAGAGACCTTGCTGCAGTGCTCTCACTGAGAAAGCATGGCGTCTCGGCAGGTAGCCTCAATGCTCCCCTCCTGTATTCCGGTATGGGAGAAAATGAGCCAATTAATACCGGTGGATTCCCTTATGATGCATGCCTACCTGTCGGACGACTGCCATTCGCAATTGTCTGGCCCTGTTCAACAAGGGTTCACAGTACAATTGGTATTGTGTTATAAACTATTGGGTCTGATGGCCGCGGCCTCATCAACCACCCAACTGGGGTTACTCCACATGCACCCAATCCAAGTGTGGCTCAGTGCCTTTCGGCTGCACCCCAAGCGCGACAGACACCTTCAGCTGTCTTGCCTATGCTGGGAAGCCCTACGCTGGTGGAGGCAAGCCTCTCAAGTGAGTGAAGGCATAAGGATAGGAGTGATACATAACTGTCAACTGGTGACAACAGATGCATCCTATAGTTGGAGGGCAATCTGGGCAGGCAGAGGAGCTGAGAGCGGTTCACCTCACACTTCAACATTTCCTTCCTGTGCTCCAACAGACAACAAGTCAGTAGTGGCATACGTGAACCATTAGGGAGGACTTCAGTACCCGGGGTTACAACGCACAGCCTTTTGATCTGGGCTGTCCATCTCCGGGGAATGGTGAACTGGGCAGCAGACCTCCTCTCCTCAACCGTCTGAATGGCGACTGCACCCTCAGGTGGTGCAGCGCATTTGGGAACGCCCTAGCTCACAAGTAGCCCAAAACGATTTTGTATGCTTTCCGGCCAATATCGCTACTCACTGCCTTCCTCCAGAAGGTCAGGAGAGATAAGGCAACAGTTCATCTGGTGGCCCTCAGATGGCCCAGGAGATTCTGGCTTTCAAACCTCTGCCAGCTTCTGCAGGGCCAACCCTGGGAGATCCCACTACGCATGGATCTCTTCAGCCAGATGCAAGGCAACCTCTGGCATCCAGAACTGGGCAGACTCCAACTGTGGATCTAGCCACTGAATGGGACTGTCTGTCTGCCTTGAGGCTCTCAGACACAGTTGTCAGTACACTGCCGAACATTAGGGCCTCCTCCACTAGAGCATTGCACACCTATAAGTGGAAGTATTTCCAAAATTAGGGCATGACCAGAGGTCATGACCACAAGTATTGCCCTATAGCAACTATTTTTCAGTTTCTGCAAGATCTGTTAGAGGCAGGTCGATCCACCTCTATGTAGAAAGTGTACCTAGCAGCCATATCTGTATGCCATGTCCCCACTGACAGTCTCCCGGGCGTTCATATACTAGCGACCCATTTTTTGAAGGAGGGTCATTCTCCCCGAATGGAGCCTTGATATTGTACTGAAGGCTCTCCCGTTTGAACCCATACCCACAGAGTTGAAGTATCTGTCTATGAAGACAGCCTTCCTCTTGGCTATCACCTCCGCAAAGCGGGTTAGTGAGCTACAGGTGCTGTCAGAACATAGTTCCTGCATGCTTATTTGGGATAATGGCAGCAGGGTGTCACTATGTACAAACCCTGCTTTCCTCCCTAAGGTGATCACAGCTTTCCACGTGAATCAGTCTGTGGAACTGGAGTCTTTCCATCCACTTCCATTTTCTTCGAAGGAGGACAGGAGATTGAACTTCCTCTACCCGGTGTGGGCATTTAGGTGTTACACGGACCTTAGGAAAGCCCCTCTCAAAGCAACGACTGTCACCCTGGATTGTGGACACAGTTTCAACTGCGTATGATACTGCCGGCTTGCTCCCATCTGGGAGGGTAGCCGCGCATTTTACCAGAGGGTTGGCTACATCTTAGGCCCTCTTCAGAGGTGCCATGCTGTCCAATATCTGTATTGCAGCTAGCTGGGCTACGCAACATACTTTCTCTAGGTTCTATAACCTCAATGTGATAGATCCTTCCTTGCCTTCAGTAGGCATGAGGGTCATTGAGGTTATCGGTTATGCAGTTCTGACGTGTTCCTCATATGCTGCCATTTTGTCTCCCTCGCGACTGCCCTGGTATAATTTCCCATAAGTATACTGTTGGTCATCTTCGAATTGAAAGGGAACATTAGGTTACTTACCGTAACCCTGGTTCCCTGAAAGAGAAGATGACCAATAAACCTTGCAAGGTCGCATCGGTTGCATCATGGGTTTGATGCAAAAAGAGAAATGGCTTCCGTGGGCTGCCTATATTTATCCCTTGGTAGGCAGGACCGAGGATGTCACCCCAGGAAGGGGGCCAATTGGCAGCTCTGATATTATGAGCTCAGTAAATACTTACCAATAGGCAGGCTTATCCCAGAAGTATTCATTTTGACTTGTTTGACTTTAAAAGGGTTCAAATAAAATCTGGCCTTATTGGAAACATTATTTTAAAAGTATCGTAAAAATAAATAAATCTTTCTAATACACAGTGCCTATAGTAAGTATTCAGCCCCTTCACAGTTGTCTTACAACATGAAATCTTGATGCATTTAAGTGGGATTTTTTTCCCTTTGATTTACACAACCTACTCAATACTTTGAAGAGGCAGGAACATTTTTATCGTGAAACAACAGTTAATGAAAAATAAAAAAAAACTGAAATGTCTTGGTTAGACATGTCTTGGTCACCCCCCTGAGTCAATACTTGGTAGAACTACCTTTGGCAGCAATTACAGCTGTGAGTCTTCTGAGGTAAGTCTCTTCCATGTTTTCTCTACCTGGATCGTGTAATATTCGTCCATTCCTCTTGGCAAAATTGTTCAAGCTCTGTCAAGTTGGATGGGGATCGTTGGTGGACAGAAATCTTCAAGTCTTGCCACAGATTCTCAATTGAATTCAAGTCTGTGCTTTGACTGGGCATTCACTTTCTTGTTTTTAATCCACTCCGGCGTCGCTTTGGCTGTGTGCTTGGGGTCATTGTCCTGCTGAGAGGTGAATCTCTGTCCCAGCAGGTTTTCCTCAAGGATTTGACTGTATTTAGCTCCATCCATTTGCTCTCTGTCCTGACAAGCTTGCCAGTCCCTGCCGATGAAAAGCATCCCCATAGCATGATGCTGTCACCACCATGCTTCACAGTAGGGATGGTGTTACCAGGGTGATGTGTTGGGTTTGTGCCAGCCATAACACTTTGCATTTAGGCAAAATAGTTCAATTTTTGTTTCCTCAGACCACAAAATCTTTTGCACATCTTTTCAAAGTCTTCCACATGCCTTTTTGCAAATTCCAAGCCGGATTTTACATGGGCTTTTTTCAGAAATGGCTTCCTTCTTAACACTTCCATATAGGCCAGATTTGTGGAGTACCTCAGCTATTGTTCACACATGGACAGTTTCTCCCATGTCAGCCATGGAACACTGTAGGTCTTTTAGAGTTGTCATTGACCTCTCGGTTGCTTCTCTGACCAATGCCCTTCTTACCCGGCTGCTCAGTCTGGGAGGACGGCCTACTCTAAGCAGATTCTGGGTGGTGCCGTATATCTTCCACTTCTTAATGACTGACTTGACTGTGCTCCAAGGGATATTCAATGCCTCTGAAATATTTTTATACCCCTCACCTGATCTTTGCCTTTCCACAATGCTTTTGAAATCTTTTTATACCCCTCCCCTGATCTGTGCCTTTCCACAACTTTATCCCGGAGTTGTTTTGAAAGCTCTTTGGTCTTCATGGTAGTATCTTTGCTTTGAATGCACTACCCAACTATGGGACCTTACAGAGACAGGTGTGTTTAATCTGAAATCATGTGAACCACTTTTATTGCACAAATCCATTTAACTGGACTCCATTTAACTGATTGTATAAATTCTGAAGGCAATTGGTTGTACCTGAGCTTATTTAGGACTGTCATAGCAAAGGAGATGAATACTTATCTAATGAAGACTTTTCAGGTTTTTATTTTTAATTGTTTTTTTTTAATTTGTTTTTTCACAAATCAATTAAAAATTTTCAGAGTTCAGGTTGACACAACAAACTGTGAAAACGTCCAAGTTGGGGTGAATACTTCCTATAGGCACTGTACATATTAAAAGCTTTCTGTTTGCTGAGAGTCTTTAGAAAACACAGTTTTCAAAGAAAAAATAGATAAACTCTATTTAATAGGATTTAGAGTTTAATGATTTGGAAAATTCCTTGTATTCTACTTTGTCAAACTCACAACTAATACAATTGAGGCACTTGTGGAAAACTAAATAAAATGACCTTATTAAAACAGGAACAAAGTGAAAAAAAACAACAGGACACTAGTACCTCAGGAAGGACTAAAAACATTTCATTTTTACCTTGTTAGAAACATTTTGGTCTTATTAAAACAAAACCAACAGGGCTTCAACACTGCCAGCACCTTTATTTAACTGTCATGGACATTTACCCCTGTAATGTAAAAAGTATAATTTCAATTTGCTTAAATGAGAATATACCATAGACTATATTTCTATTAGAGATTTTGACAACCTTATCTAGGACAGGAATGCCATTTGTAAGCTAAATCTCCTGTTGTCAGCTAGACTTAAGTGGATTATAAATTGAAAGAACTCGTTTTGGTCTGTTTTACAAAAGACTCCTACTGTGAGCAATCAGATCTGACTTTGTTAAACAAATTCAAATCTTTATAAGATTAAGTACTGAGTTTCAAACAGATTTTGTTTACACCTTGTATCTTGAAACTGATAATAGGACCATATGAAGGGAATTCCATACAAAATCTGGTCAAAATTGTGTTATACTGCCATCTAGTGGACATTGAAGATGGTTCAGTTTGGAATTAGCATTGTTTTAAATGGGGAAATTAACTGTTGTGAACTCGTAAATTTACAAATATTGAAAATATAGTGTATCAAAAGACTTTCTTAGATAACTAACAATTACATAATTTGTCATTCAGGAAACTGATTAAAATTGAATTCATTAGAATGATAATTATTGTACATATATGAATTATTTTGGTACTGCATTGTGTGAAATCACATCAGGAAAATAAAAATGAGACTATTAAGTAAAAATGAATAACTTAGGAAAAGTTATTTCACAAAAGAGCATTTAACTAATACATTTTGTAAGATTTATGACTCTTTGTTTGATGAAGATGGGGAAGTATCTTTATGATGAAGTTATGATGTCATGTGCTTACATTTAAAACAGCCAATAAAATTACCTGATGGAAAGTTTACCAATGGAATGACTAGGAGAGTCGACCAATTGAATGACAATAATCTAAGAGACACATCTATTCTCAAATGTTACAAAAATGTTTGCAGCACTGAAAATCAATCTCTCCAAGGACTCTCTCGAAGCAAATAAAAACTCTCTCAAAGGTCTCTCAGAGAACTCTCACTCCGTCAAAAGCCAATACTACTCTTGGAAAAGCTACACAGAAACATATAAGCTGTTTTTATATCCATAAATAACTTTTGTAAGTATTAATTGCACATGAGTCATGAAACCAATGCCCTGGTTTTATCTGTCATTTTACAGGCCTTGTCCCTTTATATTAAGAACATAAACATGATTAAAAATGGTTTTGCTTCTGGGTAAATTCACAAAATGTAGTAAATAAATCATTGAGGTGTTTTTGGCTATGCTGGTCTCAAAAGAGAAACCTGTATTTGACTTTAAGTAGTATTTATTTAATTAGGTACAAAACCCAGCAAAAAAGTCAGGAAAAAAAGAATTCTCACTGGACGTTAGTATAAAATCAAATGCAAGTTTACTCAGATGTATGGCATAAACTTAGAAAATGATCATTTCACAAGAAGATTCATTAAAGTAATGCAGTAGATTTTGGTCCTCCAAAGTAGTTCATTTACCTGAATCCTGTCAATGTATTTAGTCCTGAAAGAATGGTAGGCTGTTCTCAAAAGTGGTTTAAGGCTTTAAAATCAACAGCATTAGCAACATTACTGGTGCTCTTATTGTTGAGCTAAAGATTTGTGTTCATTACTTGTTTACTTTAAATCAGATATATGCAGATTCCTCAAGAACCACACAGTTTGGTACATCACTGTGTCTATATCTTATTCTCATTGTCTACCAGACTGAGGCTGGGACCATTGAAGTAAGGCCAGATTATAGAAGTGATCTGGGGCACTGGAACTGAGAAGGTACCAGGTAGAAGTGGTTAAATTTTCTCAATCAAAATTCTGTTCATATCTAGAACTATAATAAATAAAAAGAACAAAAGAACTAGACCAGGATGCGTTATTTTTTTAGCTTTTTTTAATTTACACTGTCAGGCCATTTTATTAGGATTTCTAATATTGGTCCACCTTTTGCTATGATCACAGCCTCGTCATGCAATTGATGCAATATGGTAGATAGAAGACCATGATGATGAATGCACTGATCAAGTTCATCCCAAACATGCCCAACTGGATTGATAGCCATGGAAGATGCCTGAAGTCTCGGTCATGCTCTTTAAATAGTTTTTTTCTAGAATTGTGGACGGATGCATTATAGTCTTAAAAGTAGTCAGGGTACACCAGGGCAGTTCTAAATCCACCAGGTCATTGTATCTTCTATTTTTGTTTATTCTATCTATTCTAGTTTATTCTAACACAAAGACTGCTGCTCATAGTCAAAACCTAAAAGGTTAAAATGAAAGCATGAAGTTCCCTTTTGGATTCTATTATGTAAGCAGCATACTGGCTATTTGCTATTTCCCTTCAATTTATTTTACTCGTATTCTAACGAATCCCCTAGAAACACATATTTCGACAAACATCCAATGCATGTTAAAGGGTCTTTCAGTACATGAAAACTTTTCCTCTCCTTTAAGGAAATGACAGCTTCCTTTTGTTTATGAGCAATTTCACTGAGTCTTATTCTGTCTGACAGCATATACGGGCAAGTAATGAAACAAAAGCTTTCTTCTGCATGCATAATGTACAATATCAAATAGACCAAAGCAACTACTAACTTTTTATGACCACTTTGGTGATAAATGGTCTGTTGGGCTTTAATAACAGTTAGATCGGTTAGTCAGAAAAATAGAAAATGACATGGATCAGGAGACTGCTATATTATTTGCATTTTAAATATATATATATATATATATATATATATATATATATATATATATATATATATATATATATATATATATATATATACACACACACACACACACACACACACACAGACACACACACTATAAAACACACAGTACTGGGTGTTTTTTGTTTTGTTACAAATTATTTTAATTTCAATTCCACTTAAGGCTTTATAAATAAATGCGTAATTGTGAATAAATGGTGTACAGTATTTTAAAAAAAAATCCCTATAGCTGTAAATATTTAAAGACATTAAAGTTAGACTGCTAAAATATCTGTTTGAGTGGTTCTGTGCTTTCGTAAAATCTTTTTGCACTTAAAAGGGAAAAAACATGCACTTTCCTAGTTGTAATTCAAAGACCTACAAATCAGACTTCAAAGCAAATAACTGTTTTACCAATCCACTTAACAATGAAATGGCTCCTAGATTAAACTACACAGAAACCAGAAAGCTATCCAATATACAGTCCAAGTGTGATTTTATCAATACAGAAAAACTGTGTGTTAAAGAATATGGAGTTGTATTTATTTTTATTAGATTAAAACTGGATTCTAGTGGGAGAAGATCGCCATGCAAAGCTGGAATAGTTAAGTTGTCTTCATTTAAATTAATAACACAAACAATTATCTGTTGTGAGCATAAACATAACAGATTTAGCAATTTACATAAACTACCATTTAAATCCCTTAAGCATATGCCCATAGGATATTCTATTTGAAGGTTTATAAATTCATAAAGCACTTGGACATCCCCAGTCCAATTTCCTTATTTCTTTTTTAATAGAGAACATGAATCACTGCTGCTGTGTAATCTATAATATGTAAAAGCTGCATTGGCACTGTTATTTGCTTCAGTATCCAAGACCCATAGCCTAGTGTGTTTCAAGAGGCACAACCTCAGAAACTGTCAACACCCTTATTAAGGAATGAAAGACAATCAGTAGTCAAAATTGTTGTATGACTATATATAGCAAGGGAGGCCAGTCCTTGTCATGGAAAGCCGTATAGTTTTCTGGTTGTATGACTATATATAGCAAGGGAGGCCAGTCCTTGTCATGGAGAGCCGTACGGTTTTCTGGTTTTCATTCCACCCGAGTTCTCAATTACTTAATGGGACCAATTGTTTTCTTAATTGGTCAACACTAACATGTTTCTTAGGTATTTGGCCACTGATGATTTAAATAGACCCAGAAAACCTGCAGGATTGTGGCTCTCCAGGACTAGGATTGGCCACCCCTGATGTATAGTATGCAACCAAATGTGTACTTAGAAAATGGAAGTTGCTAACTCTTCTCATAATTATACTGTCTCATAATTATTCTCATAATTGTCTTTTTGGATATGCTCTTAACTTCTCTATCAAATCCCGAGATTTTGTATTTTCAATCCAAGTACATGAGAGACACTACAGTACCCTAAAATTATGTTTTCCTAGTAAAAAAAAAAAAAAAAATCCAGATTCTGCCCTGCATAAAGATTTTTTACACTTACATTTTCATCTAAGTTTGAGACTGATCAATTTAATTTACACTATGTATAAAGCTTACCAGCAGTGTAAAGTGTGCATCAGTCAAAAAGGGTCCCCTGCATTATATTTGTGGAACCCTGTCTAACTTCCTTAAAACTGCTGCACCCCAACACATGCTGGTAAACAGTTATGTATAATGTAAAATAAACTGTATTGATTGGGCACGAAATATTTCTGCATTAAACCAACATTAACGTAAAGCAGGGCAGAATCCATTTTAATAATCAACTTTACTATAAACACATCTTAAAAAGAACCTGTGCTGTGTTTGCTATATTTATTAAACCAAAGGGCCTCAGCTCTTGACAAATATCAGCCAACAATGTTACCTGCACTCTCTAACAATACAGTATCTTATTTATGTACACTTAATTACAAAACCTTCCACACAACTAGTGCATTCATTTATTTCAAACTCTCAACAGCTTTGCATCACCTCATAGAATTAACTCTCATTTTGCTTCATAACGTCCAATGAAACCTGCTGAATAATGTTACATTAACAAATCTAATTACATGCCGTTTTGTAGTTTTCCAAATAATGAAACTGACAAATTGAAAAGTGCGACATTTTGAAAACTAACATGAAATACTGTACTATTATTGTGGCTTCCAGTAGACTTTTGTGATGTCATTTTGTAATGTCTTTGATTACGTGATGTTAAATAAAAGATCTAAATTGTGTTATAGCTTTTTTTTTTGGGTTTTTTTTTTTTTTTTTTTTAATAAATTAATGTCTCAATCCTAAAATTCTAGGTGATGAAAAACTTTTTTGCCATTGTTGTGTGTGTGTGTATTCTGAAAACTGTTCCACAAGTACTTTGCAATTCATCACATTAGGTTTAATTATGTAGGATCAGATCAATTTTAATATTGCATTAAAAAAAATGCTTTGAGAAATTCTCAAGGTATGCACATTTTTATATTCCAATGTATTTTATCATTTCCATAATCATTACCACAGTAAAAAAAAAAGTGTCAATTACAGTAAAAGAAACTAAATAGCACTTTGTAGCTGAAACTTTCAGCTGCTTATTATTCCACTATCAAACCTTAACGCTCCATGTCTTAATTCAATGCACCACATGAGATTCCGTGCAGTCAGTGTAACCTAAAATAAAATATTGTTCAATGTCTAACCAGTCTCAGTTAAAAAATACTTGCTCCACACTTAATCATTCCATCACAGCACTTGTATTCCCCAGGTCCCACTGTGCAAAATTCTTAAATTGGAAACTGTACAGGTGATGCATCTTTCTTTGTAGTCGGTGAATAATTTTTTGCTCTATGAAAGTGGAACCATCAAAGAACTGAATTTACAAGTACAAAAAAAGCTATTTCAGTATTCTGCAGTTTCCTAGCAACTAGAGTCTGATGATATCTTTTCTGTATAAGGTGGAGAAAAATCTGTTGTTTTTCAGGCATGTCAATGGAAACAGATATTGAAAAAAAATCACTGGCTTTAATAAGGTTTCAGATTTTTCAGGTTTATTTTTATGCTTGTTAGCCTTTCAGTGAATTAAAAGTTTCATATAAATTAACATACCTGCACCCCCACCCCCCAACATGAAAATATACAGTACTTCTCCATCTTTATAGTTTTAAAAAATTGTGCTTCATAACTCAGATTTAGCTTACAAGCTAGAAGCACCAGCCGGCAGCTATAAAAAGATGCTTCAAAAGCAGTGAAAACAATACATGTAAATAGCACACTGCCAAAAAGTATTTTCAGAAAGTATTTTAAAACATACAGTGAAACCACAGATAATCAGTCACAAAAAGGACACACAAAGTATGGCTGCTTAAAGCATGATTCATACAATAAAAACCAGGTGACCTCAGAGTTGGTCCAAAGCTGAGGATGTCTAGCAACCTCCCAGACGTGGATTAGTTTTCATCAAGGAAATTCAGTAAATTAAAAATGAAATGCAATGTTGTGACCAGAGAAGGCTTTGTGCTTGATTTGTAAACAATGAACCAGGTGTAAATAACTAATTTCGTTGTATCTTTTTTTCCAATGGCTAGAATAAGCATTTTGTCCTTCAAATGCACTGTTAAAAGAGGTTTTGTATTTTCTTCCAATCCCAATTTGTTTATGTTCAATAGTACTGGTTTACTGAACTGTAGAATTTCAGGACAGATCGTTCCAATTCTAATATTACACTATGGTTTATTACATTATGGTTTATTGTGAAGACCGGTACATATGATTCGAATACCCCAGAAATGCTACCATATTCCTTCGAACTTAAGACATACTTTTTAAACATTTTTTTCCTGCATCTTAATTTCAAGTTCAGTATATGATGTGTGTATTAAAAATTGGCAACAAAAGATGTGACTACCCGAGTACACAAACATTAACGTGACTGACTGCCGAGAAACAACGAACAAAGACATCACCGCTCAAAAACACAAGCAGCAACGTGACTGACTGCCGAGAAACAACGAACAAAGACATCACCGCTCAAAAACACAAACATTAACGTGACTGACTGCCGAGAAACAACGAACAAAGACATCACCGCTCAAAAACACAAACATTAACGTGACTGACTGCCGAGAAACAACGAACAAAGACATCACCGCTCAAAAACACAAGCAGCAACGTGACTTACTTCCAAGAAAAGACAAACTAAAATATACTTCCTGGTCTCAAATCACCCATGACGTACAGGCAGCCATTTCCAAAGAAGCATTAGAACAATGTGAGAGTCATGTCTGTCCTGTCTGTATACTAATTTTCAGCCCTTAAAGGTTCCCTGTGAAATATAATACGTGTATTAATCTGGTTATTATTAAACAAACAAAAAAAAGCTTTGCAAGTTTTTTGCCCCTCCCCAAGTGTAAAACTAAAAAATCTCCGGAAACATACAAAATCTGCGTTTTCCTGTGTTATAGAAAATCCACGTTTTTCTGTGTTATCATAGAAATCCGTGTTTTTCCATGTTATTCCTCAGTAAACTGATTCCTAGCATCCCTGGTAATCACGACTGGAAATGAGAAGCAACATATAACTGTAATGCTCTGTGTGATAGCAGATGGCTGCAAACTGCCTATATATGTGGAACTGAGGTTGTATCTTTGCAAGTGCATATTTGAGGATGGGAAATTTGTGTTGTTACTTAAATTCGAAGGAATACAGTATATCAACTCGAACATCACACTAACATGGTTGATTCACACAGGAGTAAAAAGACACAGGATGCTTGAGTTTGAAGTTTTACAGAAGGTCCCAATGTCCTGTAAAAAAGTCAGAGGACCTTTCACTGATGTCGGTTTAAAATTACGAAACCACATGGCTATTTTTTGTCCTGTGTGAATCAGGCTTAAGACAACTATCTGTAATGCTCTTACATTGAAAACTGTTATTGTGTTTACTGGCTGGCATAACTTGTGTCAGCTTTATTCAGGGGGAACACAGGTTTTAGTCTATTTGAATTTAGTTGAATTTAGGGATCTCACTAGATCTATATCTATATATCTATATACCTATTATATGTGGGTAAAACACAAATTTACGACATAAAATAGAAACCAGTTGTATGTGAAATGAACTTGCCAGTTAATTAAACCACCATTTATAGGTAAAATGTGGGTAGCACAAATTTTAATTTCAACAGTTTCAAAAGACTGCAGAAGAGTAACATATGAATAACAAATGATTTGTTGTTATTTGATAATAATTCTTCTATTTGTGAAGATAGATAGAGATATAGAGAGACAGTAAATATACGGTAGGTATGGGTAGTGATATTTTAAATCTCCAAAAATTCATGTAGAACACCACAGGAATAGCAGCTAAAGCACTGGAATTCAGAATAATGTGTAGAACAGTTTTATAGTTAGGCATAAAGGTTGTGCTAAGCTTGAATTGCTCAGCCTAGGCCAGGCAGGTAAATATTTGGCAATGACACGTTGAGGTAACTCACAAAAACATCCTTTATTGGTAAAGAATCATTGAGCATCTCCATCACGTAAGAAAAGAAATGTTTGATTTAAATTGTCCATACACTGACAGTATCCTCATAGCTATAGCATTTACCCCAAATTACCACTTCATTGCAGCTATTTGGAGAATATGTACAGGCCATTTACTGAAAATGGCTTTTCAATTGAGGTCTATTTTTCTTCCCTGTACCAAAAAAACATGACAATATGTTTCAGCTAACCTTGTAATCATGAACAGAATACAGACATGTCAAAACAAATTATGTATTAAAGAAGACCACAGTCTTTTCATTGGTAAACAATACCACAGTTTTGATTAATCTCAGAAGAAGTTTTTAAACTTTTTTTTTTCCTTAAAACTATCTAGTCAATTAACTAACAATACATAGTATTTAGAAAGATTGGCAGGGTTAAAATTGGTAAGGGCATTTCAGAATATAGGGGTAGTCAACACTCCCTGAACCGTAGCTCCATTATCAGTATCATCCCCAGTATAATAAGCGTGACTGACTACATATCCTTATCTCGATTCTCTCAGAAATGTGTTGTTTGATCAACCCTAATCGTTCATATCATAAAACTGATTGCAGGCAATGTCATATGGCTGCAGAGACTGCAACAAACATGGAAACACTAGTGATTCACACAACCAATTCCTCACAGGGATGCTTAACTCTCAAAAAATAAGAATTTAAGGTCCACTTTGTGTAGAACTCATGCCCTTTATATGAAAAAAAAAAACATTGTAAAATGGTATGTGTTCTTTTGCATTCAGACATTGAGTAGAACTCAACTTTTTAGTTTAAAGACATATATTCAGACTCCTGGAAAGATCATATTTCTAACACAATAATAAAACAGTATTGCATAAGTAGCACATACTTCAGATCAAGGATGCCTGCAAACACAGTTTAATTAAATAATAAGAAATATAACAAATGACAGATTTGTAAGCTTTTAAAACTCCTAACTTTTCAGTAAACCCATTTGAAAAATGGAAAAAAAAGATGACACATTAATAAAGCAAAAGTTAAACTTAATTCTTTCTTCCCCTGAATACACATCAGAAATGCAGTACTTTAGCTGTACTAAAATAACAGGCTTTGGAATCAGCATATCTCCTATGTTAAAGCCAAGCAGGCTATACCAATAGCCTTGTGATTAACTTGCTTGTGCCTTACAATAGGGAGGTCATGTGTCTGAATCAACCTGCATCAGTAGAGCTCTATAGGGATGCCTGCAAAGCACAAATACTTACAAAGAAATAAAAAGAAACAGGGCATTCAACTAGTATCTCTAGGATACAGCAGCAACAATACATTTATAGTCACCTGTTAGCTGGCAAAGGCAACATATGTACCCCTGATGTTCTGTAGCTAGTATCAAGCTGAATTGGTTTTTGTGTTTTTTCTTAGAAAATGATAGCTTTAGATAGACCCCTCATGTCACAAATGTAGCTTCCAGTATCAATAGTGGAATCTTTTTTTGTTGTTTTTATTGTGTACCTTCATGTATCAATATGTTTTCATGATTTGACAGGGTACACGCCGCCCCTGTGTGCATATGTATTATTTTATATTATTATTATTTAAATTGAATTGTTTGTGCAAGCAGGGTTTGCATAATCATAAGATTGTCAATAATCACTCTCTGTTGACCACACATTCTCACCATAAAACCTAAAAAAAAACAACTAACAAACAGCAGTACAGTGAGTAGAGCACAGCAATACAGTGAGTGTTGTTTCAGGTCCGTATTGTGTGGTGGGCCTTGGTTAGCAAGTGTCTACCCAAATGATAGTGGTCCGCAGTTTCACTTTACTCAATTTACCTTGTAAAATTCTTGTTCTTCAACTTTGGTGGCACTCAAACCATAACTTGAGTTGATATGTTTTTTTTTTTTTTCCTCAGCTTGTTCTTTTCTTCATCACTTATCTATAAAGAAAAGAAGTGTAATAAAAATAAACCATGGAGGGGGGAGGAATAAAACAGTCTAAGCCATCGTAAATATATATATACACATTACACTACACAGTGGTCGGCTTCAGACAAACACATGTTCCTAGTGCCTTGGGGAAATACCTGTCAAGTACAACACCAAGACTTGTCTTATTTTAACCAAGAACGGTGTCTCTGTCTATTGCCATCACCATGGGTATATGACTCAGCTGTGTCAGGTATTCTTGCTCAAGCATGTTTCCTACGTGATCTATTGTTTGTGCTCAAGTTCTCTTCAACCAACGTAAACCTATTCTGAAACTTCTGAAGAGATGGCTCGTCATACAAGTGAAAAACAATGCAGTTATGAATCTGGCTTCAAATCAGCTGGAAAACGATGATAGAGTGATACACAATTGGAAATCTAGCCTTAACAGAAAGCACATCTCACTGACAATTTATTATAGCTCCAGTGTGCCACAATCAAGTTCAATTTCACATTAAAATAGAATTATCTGGTGTTGTTTTACAGCATTTTTCACAGCCTTTCGTGTAGTTTATCAGAAGTGCCTAAGGCTCTTTCTCCAATCCTACAATATTGGTTGCTACAATATCAGCCACATGGACATAAACAACAGGGCGACTGTGTATCATGCATTGTGCAAAGGATACACTGTCTGGAAAGTCACAGAGAACCAGTCCTGCAATTGTGAACTATTTTTCTTTTTTTTTTAATTTCACACTTGTATATATAAAGAAAGATCAGAGACTAATGCAAGCAGGGTTTGCATAATCATGAGAATAATGTAAAGATGAAATGGGTAAAGTACCTGGGAACAAAAGTTAGTAAAAGGTATTATTTACAAATTGTATAGCAACAAAATTTAGTGTTATAGGCAGCAGGATGGCACAAAACTAGGTGGATAGCACATTTTATTGGTTTTGAAAGCAACATTGCTTTTTGACGGTTTACAAAAAGCTTTTCGAAAACAGCTAAAAGCTAAATCCCTTTCAAAACTACAAAATGTAGCCACACCTGTGGATAGTAGAAATCAGCACAAATCCATGCAGGGGTGTATCCATTTTCCAATTGGAATAACAAATTAGTGCAATCAACACCATGACGTCCATCTGGATGTGATCACCTTCTTACTGTGCAGAGCTCAATCCAGCAAACTGATTTCACTCTATCTTATATATCCATATGTGCAAAATGTGTAACAAAATGTAACAAAAAATAAACCCACCAAAAGGTAGACAATGCAGTCACCATACCAACATATATTGTCTGCAGTCAGTGACCTATATAGGATTTGGATGGACTTTCAATCGATATATTGAGGATAATGGAAGGCATGCTTGGAGGTGGGGGCATACTGTATTAAAAATGGTATCATATCCCAGTTAAAGAAAACTTTCAGCTTTAATTTAAAATATATCTTTTCTTAAATGCAGTTTATTAAATATGCTTCCGTGTTTCTAAGACAAAATCACTCTCGGGCTGGTTGTGCAGTCACCAGCCTTTCATCACTGGAAATCTGGTCCAATTAATTTAGAGGTCTCAACTTGGTGGACATCCCAGAACAACTATGCATTTTGCAAAACAATTTTTACTAGAGAATTATTTTTTGTTTGGTTTTTTTACTGTACAAATATTATATATTTACACTTCCATTGCATTTTGTGGTGCAGCTAACTTTATTTTATTTCATTGAACATGGAGCAGGTGCCACAAGTATGGGAAATGAATTATAATTCAATGCCTGAGAATCGGAAATGAAACTTGATGCTTTTGTTTGCTTTTTTGTTTTTAAATATAGTAAGTTATTCTTGATCAGGTACTGTGAATATCACATTAGCAACAGACGCAAGTTAAAGGGCAATCAAATCAAATCAAATCATGAAATGCTGGAGGTTGGTAGGGCAGAGATTGTAAGGGAATTAAAAAAGATTAATATCGATCATTTTAAACTAATTGAATAGTGCTAAGGATCAGTGCTAAGGAAGATTTTTTAGCCATTGGTGGAGCAATAAGGTAAGTGGAACATAAGATATGTAGGGTGATTATAGCGAAAACTAGTTGAGGCATCATTTACATGACACTATTTAGTAATGTTAATTTTGTCTGACCTAAACTTCTGGGTAGAAAGAATTAAAAAATAAAACACTGACTGGTAAAAAAATATATAATTTGACAATAAATCTAGACTTAATTTGCTGAAGACACACTATAAATCAATTACAGAAATGTTTGCGATTTAAGTAAACCCGGTGTTTCTCTCCTGTGTCTGCTGCTACAAATTTGAACAGCTTTTATTTTTAAATGCAGGTACAGGACATGCAAATACATTTGTTGCCACAGATAACATTGTTCAGGTTGTTAGTTAGAAAGGTGTTTGGAATCACCGAATTTGGAAAGTGCAGCAAAATGTGGTAACTGTTTGTTGTGGACAATCTTGCTTCAGTTTTTTGGCTCAGATTTTAAAATTGCACATTTCATTTTAAATAGTTTTGTACCAAGTTAATATGTTGTGTGCAATGTGTCTCTTATTGTATAAGACGTTATATCTTGTGCGGTTTGAAAAGTGTTTAAGGGGTGCTACTAAAACTGATGATATTTCTTATAATAAGCACTCTACATACTAATTTATTATAAAATCACAGAAACGAAGGCGTTAAAATGTGTCACCAGATAATGCTTGCTAGTCTTGGTCACTATAATTAACAAATAGACCATGCTCTTTAAGCAGATCAGGTAAATTGCAATAGTTTTTTCATGGCAAAACTCCAAATTCAAAGTAGCAGAGCCATCAAGGCATCCTTTCTGAATTCAAAATAGCTGTTACTATTTTCTGATGCCATTTGTCACATTGAAAACCCAGGAATGTAAAAAGAAAAGCTATTAATTGCTAAGGCAGTAAAACATCAAAATGCCAACAACTTCCTAGCCAATTATGTATCTCATCTATGCAGTATGTCAGAAAGTCTGAAAACTGACTAATTTAAATCGTAGCTCCATGATGCCACTAGGAAACAAAACCAGTGCTGTCTTTCTCTAAACTGACAGTTCTTTCTTCTGCATCTACTGCATAGCTATCAGTCATGATCAGGAATACCACAGGCCTATAGCTCCCCCTGGTGATTACACAACAGTACTTTTTTTATTTAAAAACATACATATGGTATACAGGCTAACTTCATTATAACGAACCCCCATGGGACCTGAGAAATGTCTGTTACATCAGGGTGTTTACTAGAATAGGATTTCACAATTTGCTGCATCAGAATAATGAAGAAATGATCAATTTGAATTGCACATCAATATATAGTACTTTTATGAAGATTACTTCACACTGATCAAAATTGAAATGGTATGTTTAAAAGAAAACAGTAAAGAAATGAGAAAAGAAAGAATGTACACTGACATGCTGAAAAGTAATTACATGTCCTTTTTCTTGAAAAAAAATCTGCGTAGATTGCTTCATATTTTCCTGCTTTTCTCAATGTAATCTCTGTTTGCAGTTGCCTCCTCACGCCGGTTCCTGGTTGTAGTTTGTGTGAAGATGGCAGGCAGGCAATGATTACATACGTCGTGCATGATTCGCACGATAATAGGTTATCTTTGAATTAGCTAACCATGGTCTCTGTTTTCACTCAAAGAATAACACTTTCACACTGGAGAAAGTTCAACGTCAGTCGGTACTGACTTTGTTGTATCCAGGTAGATCCTGGTAAGTGATCGTTGTAATAGGGCTAATTTCCATTGAAAATATTGGTTCTTGCTTTTGGAATCGTTAAAAACAGGGGGATTGTTACAAGAAAGGTTTTTTATAGTGAAGATAGCCTGTATATGATGTAACATATTACAAACCAATGGACTACGCGTTGTAAAAATTTGTTCCGTTAGGATTCCCAACAGAACTAAAACCCCATTGACAACTTCCTGAAGCAAACATTTTGTTGCTTTGGGTGGTCTTTCTAAAGAACCAAAGTGTTGTTTGGTTCTTTACGGTTGGTAAATACAAATAAAGTTGCCTGAAAGTGAAACCTATTGTTTTATTCAGAAGCAAATCTCTAACATGTTGAGGAAAGGCGGATGTAAGGTCGGCATCTCTTCCAACTCCTGTGCTTCTTCTCATCATACAGACACGATTACTAGATTGCAATACTGCCCCCTGATGGAGATTGTTAACCCTGGCCACCGTGTACAGAATTTATTTATTATGCTCTTGTCTTCTGTTATACTTTTATACTCATGTAGTAGACTCATTGGCCTGGAGTCAGTCACTTTGCAGTATTGTGGCCCAATAGTCCAGAAGCACTGACAAGAACTGTGTCATTGAGCTAGGCTTAGGACTGTGGAACATAAGGCAACAATGAAGTTCATCAAACAGGTTCTCAGTTGTATGGCAGGTCGCGAGGATTGTACTACTGTAGTCAAGGAAGATAAATGAAGTCTGTCTCATACACATTGAGCCAGAAAATTCTAGTAAGGTGGATGGTCTCATTATCATTTTGAGACGTGCACAGATTATACAAAAAAGGTGGGTCCTAATAAAGTGTCTAGGGAATTTAGCTGTTTCTGGCTACTATTCAAAATAGGTCAAATACAATATAAATCTATTGGAGAACCCTTTTCAACAAACGAATGGTATTTAAATGTGTTTGAATTTTTTTTTTTGTTTTTGTGTGTGTGTGTACTGTTGCAGATTGCCATCCCTAACTGTTTGTAGTATACAGGATAAGGCTGGTGACCATCAACTATAAAATGAATTAATATCTACAGTCGGCAGAAACACATCTGACAATCACACAAAGAAGCTTTATGACTGAAGCCTTTTTTTTTTATTTGCTAAATAACCGTGCTTCATGTCCATGGAAAATGCTATTAGCTTTCAGGAAACCAATAGGGACTGCAGAATCAAAACGAAACATGTGCAGGTTGCCAGAGCCTTTGAACTGCAGCCGCTTGGAAATTGGTTCTGTTTACCAGCCATGCTGCTGTCACAGCTCTGACCTTTATCCCTAAAAGGTCTCACTAAACAATCTCATTTTCCCCACCCAATCTCTTTAGCTATGCTGTTCACATGAAATGCAATGCAGCCCTCTCCTCCTCTTGCCATTCACATTCACCCTGGCTTTTACTGACAAATTAATTTTAATCCTGTTGGGCATATCTTACAGTAGGAGCCACTGCATAATGTCACTGGCTTCAGAATGGATGAGAGAACTATAGAAACTACAGTGCTGCTTTGACATTGAGGCTTAACACATTACAGTTAAGGCTCCACACTGCTGACATCGCCATTCCTGATATACCAGCAGGAGGGTACAATTAGCAGAGAGATTGTCTAACTTTTTGGATCTTTTTTTACATTGAGTTGTCTTATTCATGGAGAAGAGAGTTCCACAATGATACAGGCACAGAGAAACAGTCACTTTTAAAACCAAATATTTATTGTGCTCTATTTCTATGAGCACATCCACACAGAACAATCCTGGCATAATACATATAAATAGCAACACCCAGAAGTGTGATCTGATGAAGATGACATTAAGACACTGTGGCAAAGTGGTTAACAGTGTGCAGGTGCAGGAATGCTGTGGTGATCAATAAACAGATGATAATCCAGGTGCAATGGTGGTTTATTTGTACAATCCAAATGTCTGATGACAAACAGCAGTAAATAATAAAAATGAGAACAGGCAATACAGCAGCATGTATTGCTCTGTTGTAATCCATGGGTTGGTCCCAAAATAATAACAGTCCTGTTTCCTAAACACCCACACATAACACAAAACACAAACACAAGTCCACAGTGAGTAACTTAAAGTTTGCTGTGCATTTACAGTTTATTGTGAACAATGGTGCAGTGTAGTCCACGTAAGTGCTGGCCCTTTACGGCAGCTCCGGATCGTGTTCACCCGTCTAATAACAACAAACACAGCAGTTCTTTAGACACGACAAAAACTAACAAAACACTCACGATTTACAATAAAAGTTATCCTTACGGTTCAGCTTTAACCATACAAAGGAACAGATCTCTTCACTACGCCCCCTTTTGTCCCATCAATCATGACCCCTTGGTTAACTAGTGTAACCGCTCCTCCAATCTGCGGCTGCCACGTCGTTTCCCTTCCGGGTCGATGATTTAGTGTATCGTAGCTCCACTCCCTTTCTAGATGACTGACTTTCTTCTAATCCTGGTAATGATTTGTCTGGCCATCCAGTCCACGGCACTCTGTTACCTTTACACCGCATCTTCACAGGTCGGGAGAGAGATTTATCATCAAGAATCATCCTGTCTCTGTGGGGTTCAGAAAAATATAATGTTATACCTTCCTATGTGCTGCTACAACTGTTCAAATAACATACCTGTAATGGTTCTTTTTATTGTTAACATCCTGACAACCTTTTACACTTATAACTTTAAAGTCTGTTTCAAAGCTCTTTTCAAAATGGCTACTCTGGTGTTTGATATCTGTTCTCTAAATCAAAAAACAAAACAAAAAAAAAACATAAGTGCTCTGTCTTTTGTGTTCCGTACCACATCATGGATCATTACTGCTGTTACCTGTTTGACCATGTGGGCACACTATCAGTGGACTAGAACAGCCATTTTGAAAAGAGCAATGAAAATGAAAAAAAATGACAGGTACGTTATTTAAATAGTTGTAGCAACACGTGGGGACATGCACCACTATATTTTTTCGGCACCACACTACTTTTTAAACAGGCCATTTCCTGTTACATATATATTTAAAAACACAACTTCAAATTTTCTTCAGTACCTGCTGATTCATAGTGCAAGTTGTTGAATTTCAGAAAGTCATGTGCTCTTTCCTTAGCCACTACATGGAATCTGTATCTAAAAAGGCCCGTCTCCTGCTGAATAAACCAATGCCTCAGGTCTTCACGGTAAAGAATATACAATAACAAATTAATAAACCGGTCTGCTGTATGACTATACATAATCATCATTCTAAATGGCCATTGTTTAGATCAACAAAACAGGTCCCTTGAGTTATGAAAACATGTCCAACAGTGCATGGGTCTTTTTGGTGTACTATGACACATGAAAAACTAAATCTGTGGCAAATTGGTCTAGGTACACTGAATGCACTTAGGATCACCATCACATAGATCAGCTGAGTAGAGCCCCTTTTGTTTTAAAAATTTCTTACAACAATTGGTACCAGAATGTGGGTAATATTACAGAATCCAAGTCACGTCTGGCAGTATGCAAGGCGAAGACTAAAATGAGAGATGTGGTATTTTCTTTTCACAGTTCTTTCCAACACCATGCAGTTCAGGTTTGGAACACAAGGGGGCCACATTCACCTGCTTCAACAGAGAAAACTGAAAGCCTTGTTTCTCTTAGTGTTTGCACACTGCTGTGCTGCAGTTTTGTTTGCAGTAATATTTGATACAGGATGTTATCCTGTTTGGTCATCAAGTGTCAAGCTGTCACTACAGTTTGACACTACTGTCACAAAGTATTATGCAAAAAGTAAGCGATAGCTATCAAATTCTCTCACTGTTACATCCTGTACTTACTGTTTCCACTCTGTAAGGGAACTGCAGCTTTCAGAGCTCCAGCTTCTTAGAATATTGCTCAGTTTTCACATAACTCACTCCAAGGTTTTTCACAGTTTTGAGAACGAGAAGAGAAAGCATGGTTGTGCAAATTTACAGTACCAAAACCAGTTGAAATGTAACTGCATAATAAATATTAAATAACCCATAATGACATGCTTCTGTAACTACTTGCTGCTAGAAGGTAATAAACTACATATTCAAGCTCTGTATTACCCAGGATCTAAAAAAGACATTTAAAAAATGTTATACAGCTGATATTTTCTTAAATATGTTAAAACTATTTTTAAACAAGTAGCCACTAAAGTTTAATATAGCAGGTACATTTTCTAAAGAATATTTAGATAATACATTTAGAATTACTGTACTGTAATCAGGTCCACACTTCGAGCAAGAGGTTTCAACTCCATAGGGTGTACCCTCTTAACCATTATAAAACCATAAAGACAAGGACTGCTTTTGTATGCATACGTTTTAGACCAGTGTTTCTCAACCCCGGTCCTGGGGACCCACTGTGTCTGCTGGTCGCAGTGAACCGTGGCTTGCCCTTCCGGCCGAAGCCCTCCCTACTTAGGTGGCACTCGGCCAAATGTGCACTGCCCTCTAGGAACCCCCAGTCATGGCTGGCAATGAAATAGCCTGGATTCAGTCCTGCGATCTCCAGGGGCCAGTTTTTCTAAGCTTTTAATATGGGTAACAGTGATCTGGATTTTGTAATTCTATATTTTGCAATAGAGATTAATTTTATCTGGATCATTCTGATCCGGTTTTTCAAAAAATGTCACTGCTGGATTACACTTATCCAGAGCACAAATAATCACGATTACGAAATCCAGTTTTTTGAAGTGGGCTAGTTCTAATAGTGTATAATTTTTTTTTGGTTTTATTTTTTTAAGAGACCATTATTTATGATATAGCCTAATTTAACAAAATAAACAAGGTTGTGGTAGTAATGAGTAATACACAACTTTATTTATTTTGTTTTATATTATTCTTTTAACAAAAATCTCACATCACTTTTAATGGTAGTGCACATATAACGCATGCAAACAATTGTTATTTTATTTATGCATACTTAGCAGAAATTAAATAACTAAATCTAAATAGATTACAAATGAAACTTTTGAATAAAGTATATGTGTTTTTAGACATCTTCATCATCTTCCTCGTCTCTGGGGAGTCCAGCATCTCTCAGACGAGCTTTAAGGAGGTGCATGTGAAGGCGTATGTGTATGTTTTTTTTTTTTATTAAAGCTATCCAGCTCAAACGCAGAAATCCCATTACCAAAGATTTGAAAAATCGGCCCCAGGCTATAGTGCGCCACTTGGAAGCCACCAAAATCTGCAACTGTTTAAGAGCTGAAAACAATTAAAGGTCTAATTACGCAAATTATCAGTTAAATTAAGGATCTAGTTAAGTAATTGAGAGCTCTGTTGGAATGAAAACCAGCAGGCACTGTGGGCCCCCAGGACCAGGGTTGAGAAACAATGTTTTAGACTGTCCACAGCAAAGGTCTCAAACTCAGAAAGGGAGATGTTTTCATTGGGAGGCTGTCCATAGAACTGCAGGCTTTGGGGGTAAAGATCAGCTTGTTGGTCTCCAGTCAGACTTACAACCTTCTGTCTTCTTCCACGATTGAACTACATGATGATTCCTTAAAAATGTCTGAAAACAAAGAGGGATCTGAATATAAACAACTTGTTTCTTTGAGGAAACAAATCCTCTAAATAAATCACATCTAAGACCAACCTTTTGTCTAATGGTGGTGTTTTGAAATCCGTTACTGGTAACTATACGCTATGCAACATTGTGATATACTGTATCTTGTGTCTTTATAGAAAGGTATTTGAGTACAGTGGTGTGAAACTTTTAATAAAAAATAAATACCACCAAAAGAATGTATATAGTTAATTCTTCGATTTTCTATCAAACAAATCATATGTACATTATTTGTATACGGTCTCCCGTTCTCTGTCGGTTTACCTATCTGTTGAAAGAGTAGCTTTTGCAAAGGATTTATACCTATTGTAGCGAAACACGTTATATCACACAGGGCGGGGACGAACCCGGGACCTCTCGCAGTAAAGCACACACAGGGACATAGGTTTATATCGGGCTTATGTCCATGTGTGTGATCACGTGCCCTCCATGCTGCTGCCTTCCCCGTGCACGCTACACTCTCCCCTACCAGCCTCAAGGCTGCACTCGACTTCCTCACCAGGCTACAGTCTGACGAGTGCATACCGTGGTACCTGCGTCCACAGCTGACACCATTGTAGCGAAATAGGTTAACTCAGGCAGGGCATCACACTGGGCGGGGAAATCCACACACAGGCGGAGGGCGGGCGCGAACCCGGGACCTCTCGCACTAAAGCGAAGCGCCGATACTGCTGTACAAAGGAGCGTATATCGGGTTTATGTCCTTGAGTGTGATTACGTCACCTACCAGCTGCTGCCTTCCCTGTGCGCACAAAAATCTGCTCATTCACATGAACTGTAATGCTTACTAATTTTAGAGTGCATTGATACTGGTACTACTGCTTACGCGTGTTATGTATGTTTACAGAACCAGCTTTTTAAGCATTGCGTTGCACACTGAATAACACTTGAAACCGGAAATATCTGTGAGAGGTTTTCTATTATTTATTAAAATGCATATCCGCATTTTTAAAAAGTGTTTAAATTTTACTTTCTTAGACTAGCAGTAGACTCGCCTTTCTGTCACAATACTTGGCTTCTGGCATGCAGGGATGTGTAGGGAACCCCGCCAATTTACAGATCCAACCCAAAGCGCGGGGAAATGACGCCCACAGACTAACAATCACAGAACTCTGTTGCTATTAAAGCAGAGGTTCTACTCCTTCCACATACATCTTCTTTTTTTTATGAATTTGACTCCGTTTTCACAGTTGCTGTGACAATTTATCCATTAAAATCCAAAATATGTTATAATGAAATAATCGAGGACCGGATGTTACAAATCAGATGTCCACACGAAATTGCAAGGATGACGAGAAATATGTATAATTTTTACTGGATTAGAAATTGTTATACACAGGCAGGGTTTGCAACTGTAAATTAAACGTATTTGATTTTAATTAGATTGAACGTAAAGGTCAGTGTATACATTATAAAACGTTCTGTAATTAACCTATACTCTATGTTCCGATTTTCGCTCCAGTGCAGATAAAATTACTCGCAGCTCACCTCTTCGGCTTGCTAATAACACCACCCGAATTTAGCAACAGTTACACAGAGCTGGTGCTGTAGTCGGATTTAGAAAAGTAAAGCAGTTGCCACATGGATAAATTAATCAATGATTAGATTTAGACTGTATTGCATATTGTTCGACAAATTGTTTTTTTTTTTTTTTTTTTTTGTGCACAATTTTAATGATTTTATGTTGCAGTATTTTAAGACTTAGTGAAATGTAATATTTCCTAGAGAAAGGTATGTTGGAAAGTGAATTATTCCAGCCACTTATAAACAACAGCTCGTTAAACTTTCTTTTTGGTGAATGCAAAAACGCTGCTAACAAGGACGGTGTTATACTTTCTGATAAACCAGCCTGTCTAGCAGGAATGCAACTGCTCCAACTAAACGGCTTCTCAGCAACATAAACCGAAGGAAGGTGTGGTACAAAAGGGAATGGATTGAAGTCATATCCTCTAGTCTATGCCCTGTGTTTATCGCCGGAAACTCGGCGTTTATAGCAACCGAGAGAGAGTGAAGTCAGGTACCGTAGATACAAGTCAAGCTGGTATGCGTAGTTTTCTGATGAGAACAACGTAAACGTTATTTTTTTTTTTTTTTAAACAGACGTTTGTACTTCATGTTTTTAGTTTGTCATTGTAAAACAGTGTTGTAGTTTTTTTCATTGATGCAGGTTTAATTCTAATTTGTACTATTACCGTAATCACATCTGCTACCACTACAGCACACGTCGGGAGAGCCAAGTGTGGTCAAGCCCTGTGAGAGTCGAAACAAAACGGCTCCATCATTTATCAGACTGATCAAGCGATTTTGGGAGGAACTGGATTCATATCTTCGTTTGTGTAAGCAAGGGGGTGAGTGCAGGGACTGTACGTGGTGTTGCACAGCTGCTATAGACATGTTAACAACTGGGTGCAGGTAAGGAGACGCTGCATGTTTTGACACAGTTGTAGGTATACGGTTTTTAATTGTGTTTCGTTAAAAATTGAAAGTGCTGTGCACGGTGTTCAGAATGGGGGGGACTAAACATTTAGTTGTTCATAATTGATTAGGCTTGACTGCGAGTAGTAATTTCCCGCAATTAATGCGTGCTTGTTGTGCGTTTAACATTGTCATTCTTGTCTTGGATTTACTCGCCTTGGATTATTTACACAACATTCTCCTCAAAGTTGCTCCAATCTAAAACAATTGACAAAACACATTGTGTTATTGTCTTATTAATTAATTTAGTTTATATGCATTTTAATTGACCAGTCTCTTTAATTTGTGAATGTAAGAAGTTAATACATGTGTATAAACTTGGGTACTTGTGTTGCAGTTTGGACCACTTAGTCCTAAGTTTAAACGTTCTTCCTGTGATATTTTTCCTTTACACAATCTGTTATGTTTGTCAACCTTTTGACATCAGTATTTGGCTTTAAAAAATACAAATAGATTCCAATGCAATTTCAATTGACTTTTATTGCATTTTATGTTTAAGATGATAGTCTTACATTGTATTTCCCATCCATGTAGTTTTGTCAGCTAAAGTCCCACAAATTTTGAATGCAGTGTCCAACACTTAATGGGTTCGATTTCGTCATTCTGGAATTGGAGGTGTTGTCTCTGACTGCTCTATAAAACTATACAATGTAATGTCTTTCCTTCACGTTGAGGTGAGATGTTGGTATTTGGTGCGCCAGGTCTTGGCAAAAGGGCCATGGCAATATTATGGTCAAAGAATTGTTAGGCTTAAAAACCTACAGATTTACCCAGTGTTTCTGCACACTATCCCAAGATCCCAGTACAGTTAAATGTGTTTTCAGGTTTAATTGTGGTTTTCTGTTTTGATTTTAAGCATTTCTTTGTTGTCGGAAGTACAGATTTTTAATTTCATGAAGGGCATACTATTTTTTATATGTAAAGTTTAAAGAGCTTTCATTGTATTGCAAGCAGAAGGATAACTTCAGGTATACAGTATAGTGTATGGGAAAGTTAACTGTCAAAGCCCCATTCAGTACTGTACTGAAATAAAACCTACTGTGCCATGTCATTCAGGTCCAACTAAAAAGCAGTGTGGATAACTTTAATTTCTTGTTGGCAATATGAATTAACATTTAATTTGCAAATCTTCCCTTGCAGCTTTCAAGCAGATATTTTTATTGACTTGTTACTAAGTGCCACCGTTGATGGTGTGTTCTAATTCAGTCGGAAAGCCTAAAATGCACCTCTTCAGACACAGTTTCCCCGCCCTTTGTGGTAATGTTTCAGTTTTCATTTTATCAAACAGGAACCACTACAGTGCCAATGCAATGGAAGACAGTCAGAAATACATTATCTATACAGCAATATCACCTGTGCCACATATTCGAAGAATAGTAGGATATTCAATGGATAGATTTATTCATGTATTACCTCATTTTGTCATAACTGTTTTGTAGCTTTTATAATTAGGCTGATATCAATGTGAATTGCAAAATCACTAATGTCAGTGTAGTTTTATTTAGTTTATTCAAAACATAATTGAATTCCAGTATAGTAGTTAAGATTTCATAGAGCAGCAGGGAAAATAGAACAGTTGAGGTGTCATGGGAGTTTTCTTTAACTCTATAATGAATTTTTACCTGATCATTTATATTATTGACACTCCTGTAAGTAATTAATTAAAGCATTCAGTATGAAGTTGTGACCAAAAATTTTGCATCATCTAGAATTTTAGATTTGAGACAGAATTAATAAAATATCTAAATATGTGGGGTTTTTTAAACATTTTATTTAACATCATGTAAACAGTAGGCATGCAGTACATGTACAACTTTTATTGAAGCCATTGGGAAATCTAATTCAATATTGCCATAGCTACCAATTAACAGCATTTAAAGACTTGGTTAAAGCTTTTAAAATGCTTGTTTATAAAAGTTAATTATAGAAAAGATTGAAACACTACTGCACTTTCAATGCCCATACCCTGAAGAGGAAGATTTTTCCACAGCTGCAGTAGAGCTACTGAAGTTAGGAGGGATTCTACCTCATGACAGAGACCATCTGGATTTGTCTGCATAGATGGGATGTCATGCTATATACTGTTATACTGTAGTGTAAGAGCAGATAGCCCTGAAACAATGGCTACAGTATTTTGTATAGCTGCTCAGGTACTGTATTCTGTTACCATTCACAGAAGAGTCCTATACTCTCATCAATCTGTGTTCTCCGGGCTGTTTTAAAAATTATGTTCTGACTTTTGCTTTGCTTATTTCATTGCTTTACTTCATTACTATGATAGCAGTGCCAGTAATCTCTATAATTTGTTATAGAATGACACAGATGTGGAAACTCCAAAAGGGCTCCGACCCCCTTCAGATTTTGTCTGGAAATTTTAATTTGGAACCAAATCATACAGTGTGTACAGCATTTAGGTGTATGGAAAATAAAGGATTTTTCATAGCATGATTAGCTTGGTCTACCTTTTCAACTTTATGCTGGACATGTCTAGTGTTATACAAGAGGTGTCATTGCATGCAAAAGTCTGTTCTGTGCACAAGATAACATCTGTTCAATGGAAGGGGTTGATAAATGTGGTCAATATGATTAGAGACTGATAGTAATACATGTGTTTCAGTTACGTTAATCTAAAGAAAACAACTCAAGCACAAGTGGACTTTGACACATGTTCTATTGTATCTGTGCAAATAGACGGTAGTGTATATTTTAACATTAGCGTAATTTACTGATTCCACAGAAACATCTCACAGTATTGTGTTTGTTTAAATGGCATCTCTGTAGATGGACTGTGGACCTTGAAGAAACCCAAATACATAGAACAGATGGATTTAAGGTTTGACTTTCTAGTTGCTTGTTTGTTGTCTGTCAATAATATATACCAGCATATTACCCAGAATCTGAGATCAAATTATTTTCTAAACCTCATTATAGCAAGTACTTTTTAGGGCTGTGGTATGCAAAGTTGGGGGCATGACTAGGACTTTTTTTTTTTTTTTTTTTTTTTTTAAAAGAATAGCACATTTTAAGTAAATTCATAAATGAAAGCTAATTAGTCCAAGTTCCTCCCTTTCAAATGAGCTGTTGACAATTAATCTAGAACTGGAGATAGTATGTTTGAAGTGGAGAGCGTGCCTCCATGTATGGGGCAAGCGAATAAAAAATAATTAAAACTAGTGTCAGTGGTTATAGACAATAAAAAAGAGGACGTCACATGGCAAGAAATAGCAGGACAGTTGGAAATTGATGGTATGTGTATCTCTCTATTTCACCTTAATTTTAGTCAGAGTGACGGGGAGCACCACTCCCGGTGTGCTGCATACTTTGTTCACCTTGAATTCCCTTGCTTGCGTCATTCGTGTCCGGTGTGCATAGCCCTTCAGCTTCAGATCTCTCTCTCTCTCTCAAAATTATATAAAAAATATCTCAATCATTTATTTGCGTTCTGGAATACCCAGATATTTATCAAACTGACGTTGCAGTTTACACTGGACCACATGGAGCACTACAGGGCCCGTGTTAAGAAACAATTTAAAACAATGCAGGGCACAGCAGAAGAGATGATACCGTCATACCTGGACACATTTTAAAAGTTACAGTAGGGAGGTCAACCGTAATTTTAGATTTTAATAAAATAAACAATGAACAGGCTTTTGCAAACATATCTAAAATAAATTTAAAATTTTTTTTTAAACGTTTAAAAAGGCTTTTTAATGCACCAGAATTAGCTTCTTGATTTTTTAACACCTGTCAGTCCTAACCTTTCATAATAAAGATTGCGCATTTATTTTTATTAATTCAGTTACACGTTTAAAAAAAAAAAAAAAAACAAAACAAAACAAACCCCTTTACTCTGAAGTGGCTGGCAGCTTAAAATGGGCACCGATGCAGCCCCAAGGTGAGCCGCGTCAGATGTGCACTAAGTCCCCAGCAAATATGTAAATAAGTAATTTTTAAAGCGTTGTGATTTATCAACCTAGCAAAGACTGAATAAAAACCACCAGGCACCAGTGAAAACATCCACTTGTCACTTAGTCCAACCCATCTATCTCCAAGGCCTCAAAAGGTTGGTTAATAATTTAAAAAAATGTATGTTTACTTGACACCTAGACCTACCAATCGTGTAATTATTATTGTTGTATGCAAGTGGTTTGGCGTTAAAGCCCCCCAAATATTTCAATCGAGATTTTATATAATGCTGTGATTGGGGGATTTCTTCCGGACAAAGGGGATTAAAAGGTCAAAGAATACTTTAAAAAAAAAAGTTGAGTGTGTACTATATTGTTCCTTTTGTGGCCAGTCCAAAATAAAGAGCGTACCCCCGGTACAGAGGAATTTGACACAGCGGTTAAGTCTGAAAGGCACTGTATGCTCGTCTTAAGAAAATCACCTATTTTATAATAAAATCATCTGCGTTTTTATGGGTGTTTGTGTGCAATTTGTAATCAAGACTAATGTTAAAATAAAAAAAAAAATCTTATTTCGTGGGGTTGGTTTTATATTTTAAGGAATTCTGATATTTTTTTTAATATGGCACATTTCGTTGTGTTGTGATTTTAGACCTTAGTAAAACAAAATCATCTCAAACATATGTAAATATTTGGATACGCAC